>NC_142211.1:8396591-8653321 GCF_049639895.1 Pseudopodoces humilis | reverse complement strand
ACACCCACTGTTGGGGAGGGTTACAGGCCCAAGGGATTGTGTACCGGTTGTCTGGACTAAGGAACAGGAGGAGACTAGCCGTCACTTAATACTTGCCACCCGGGCGGAGTTTTTAGAACTTGACTCTCCTGAGTGGTACATGATTTACCAAAAGGGGATAAAGGGAAAATTAAACGCCAAAGCAGAAGCACTAACGATCGAGTGCCGAAAGACAGTCAAGGTACCGTGTAGGACAGATTACAATTAAATTGTCTCGGTGAGCTACTTTCAAGAGAAGGTATGCATTAGGACTACAAGGGCCCTGAAGAATATCCTTGCTGCCGAGAAGATGGTAGTCCCCGTCGTATATTTCTGTACGGGCGAAGGGCAAGGCAGAGGGATACGCCGGTGGGGAATCCTGATTGTCCTGAGTCTAGCCGTGTGCTTGACCAAGGGAATAATTCCCGAGGTACTTCCGGGGGAGCGTCCCCTGGGGAAGTGTGAGCAGTGCCTGACTGCCACAGATACCGGACAAAATAATTGACTGTCCTCCGGGACAACAAAAAGGGTTCTGCTTGTCTGACGGTACTGGGTATGGTCTCTGTGAATTGAAGGGAGAGGTCTGGTGTTACCACTCGGGCAGGTCTTAAGGACGGGCAGTCAAAGACTCCTACAGGAGGAAAGACCAAAGCTTCCCACTTCATATATAAGAGAGAAGCTGGAATGCTTCCTCGATCCCAACTGTGGCCAATGTAATAAAACTGTATGGATGGGAAGAAAAAGACAATCTACTTTTTATGGCATACTATAAGGTCAACCCTTTGTGTCATGATAAAGCAAAATTAAAAACTTGTACTATGGGGGGAAAATTGTACTGGGAAGGCAAAAATCTAAAACATGAGGAAAAAGCATCCTTTAGCAATGAACCAATAATCCTTGATTTATTAAAAAGTGATGATGACCGAATTTGTTTACAATTCGACCAAATATTCTGCTTTTCAAAAGATGAGGAAGGGATGGATCCTGAAAGTAAAATAAAACAACTGACCCAAGAGTTAAAAAGGCGAGAAGTAGAAATCAGGAAAAAGAGGTTAGAACAAGAGAGACTAAAGTCTCTTAGTGAACATTATGAACAGTTAGAAAAAACAATACAGTGATTGGGGTTTACCAACCCCCAACCAAAATCTCTTTATTGACCTAATGCAAGAAATAGCAACGGAATTAAGTTTGTCTAACTGTTGGATCTGTGGCGGTTTAAAATCAGCCGAAAGGTGGCCTTGGAAGGGAGAAGGACTCACCCCAGAACAAACTCCTAAAATGGGAGGGATCAAAAGTGTCAAAAACAAACACAAAGACCTGAGGGATGGGTAATAGACCAGAGAATAATTAGCACTGTCTGTATTAGTAGAGAGGGGAAGGAATTCACTGATTTAGTGGGTTATACCCCGTGTGTAAGCACACTCACAGTGAATTCTGACCACTAAAATCAAAAACTTGGCAATCCTGAACCACCCGCGGGCTATTGGAGTCGCACCCCGGGGTAATCACTGCGAATGGGTTGAAATAATTGAACTATGTTGGTACAAAAACTCCGGGGTCAATCCCTTCCATGCACTAGAAGGTCTGAAAGAATATTGGGATGATCCGGCAAGAACAAACAAAGGCTGGGAAGCTCCCGATGGCATTTACTGGTTATGGTGGCAAGAAAGCATATAGTGAGCTACCTAGGAAATGGAAGGGGTCTTGCACTCTCGGGAATAATTAGACCCTTTTTCTTTACTCTACCCAGAACAGAAAGTAAATTGCTGGGAGCTCCCCTCTTTGAAACATTAAATAGACAAAAGAGGGAATTAAAACGGGAACTACCCATGGCAGGAAGGCAGTCAGAAATGGAAAGAAGAAGAATGGCCTGCTGAAAGGATCATTAAGTATTATGGGCCTGCCACTTGGGGCAAACGATGGCAGTTGGGGTTACAGGACTCCCATTTACCTTCTCAACAGACTTATCAGGTTACAAGCGGTAGTAGAAGTAGTTTCCAACCACACCTCAGAGGCCCTAGAACTCCTAGCGAAGCAAACATTCGCAAATGAGAGCTTTTGTGTACCAAAACAGACTAGCTCTCGATTATTTGTTGGCCGAGGAAGGAGGAGTGTGCGGTAAATACAATGAATCCGAGTGTTGCATGGAAATAGTATGATTATGGAGAAAAAATAAAAGGACTAGCTGCCGAAATAAAAAAAGGTAGCACATGTGCCAGTTCAAAAATGGAACTCAATTCTGCAAGCCTCCTGGTGGGACCAAATATTTGGGCAGGGGGCTTGGTGGAAAAAGTTAGTGTTCTTTATATCTTGTTCAATTGCCGGAATCATCTTTCTCCCGTGTTTGATTCCTTGCTTCATCAGATTAATTCATTCTGTTGTGCAAGGAATGCAAATTGCCACCCTTCCAATTGACCCAGAAAAGGCACAAGGGAAACCCACTCTTTTCTCTAAACTAATGAAGTTAGAGGAGAAAAGAGAGAACCAGAAGGCAGTTGAAGCCTTAAAGAAATTTGAAAATAAAAACAACCCTTCTCAAGAATACTGAGAATTCACTTACAGACTGGGAGGAGGACGAATGTAGTTAAAACTCCACAGTTCTCCCTCATTAGAAATGAATGAAATAACACGAATTTTTAATGTGATAAATTATTAGGCGGGGGACTGTGATAAATGTAACCTTGGATAAAAATTCTTGAAAGAATAAAATAAGTATATAACTGTATTTGTATACAATGTAAAAATTATATAAAAATATAGTGTGGCCTAAGGATTTCTCCCCAAACCCAGCAGTAACTACCCATTCAGGCAGTAACGACCCTAGGCGACATTTATCAGCCTGAAAGAAAGAGCAGGACACGGACAATCAGGCTAAACAATGAGAGGAGCCAGGCTGAGATGCCCATCGGCTCCGCACCGCACCTGGACACTCCACCCTGCAAGCCCCGACTGAAGATGCAATCAGGCCAAACAATGAGAGGAGCCCAGCCGAGATACCCATCGGCTCCGCACCGGACCTGGACACTCCACCCTGAGAGTCCAACCGAAGATACAATCGGGAAGCACTCAGAACCTTTCACATGCGAAAGGACTCTGCCCAGTCGTCTATTGATTCAGTTCCACGGTTCCAGGAAATTCATTCAACCAACCATCTAAACTCTTTGTTGAACAGTAACTGCTCGGAGTTTTGGCCTCAGGACACAAAATCCCTATAAAAACCTCGGACAGTCTACCCTCCTTCGTGGATTTGGGTAAATCTGTACCTCTGGGTATAGACCCCTGTCCACCCAGCGCTGCGCTGATTTATTTTATTGTGGTTTTTTTATCTCTTTGCTGGTGCTTGAAATTATTTTATAATAAATCGCTTTTTTTATTAACCCTATTTTGCCATTGCATTTATAACACTTATGATTGAAATTGTTTTATAATAAATCGCTTTTTTTATTAACCCTATTTTGCCATTGCGTTTATAACACTTATGACTGAAATTGTTTTATAATAAATCGCTTTTTATATTAACCCTATTTTGCTATTGCGTTTATAACGGCCTTTACATAATTTGGAGGGAGGAAAGGCTTGGCCATGATATGGAACCCTGGAAAACATTATGGTATTGTGAGAAATGAACTTGTAAAAATTCGTAGAAATCTAAATAAATGTATATAACAATAATGATATAAAATATAAAGTACAGTATGACACACAAGCCCTTCCCAGATCTAGCCACGAATTCCCACTCAAAGGATAACGATCCTAGCCGGCGCCCATCAACAAAAAAGAATAGACAGGACACGGCCCATCAAGCTGACAGGAAAAAAAACTCCTCAAACTGACAAGGACAGGCTCGGTGACCATCAACGGGGAAGAATAGACAGGACGCGAAACATCAAGCCAAAACGGAGAAGCTCCGACGAGATATTCATCACCGGACCTGAACACCCCGCCTTGCAGGCTACCGTTGGGGGAAGCCATCAGGTAAACAAAAGGAAAAATCCAGCCGAAATATCCATCGGCTCCAACCCGGATCCAGCCATCCCATCCGGATGGCCTGAACCACAATGAAATCAAGAGCCACTCAGAATTTCTTTACATATGAGGAGACTCGGTCCGGACGTCCATTCGACTCTATTCTCCAACGCCAGGAAATCAATTCATACGACAATCAAGGACTGTTGATGAATGGTGCCTGCCTGGAATTTGGCCTCAAGGCTAAAAATCCCTATAAAAACCCCGGACAGTTTACCCTCCTTCGTGGATTTGGGAACACCTATACCTTTGGGTATAGACCCCTGTCCACCCAGCGCTGCGCTGTTTGTTTTATTGTGGTTTTTCCTCATTGTTTATTTTTTATAGAAATTGTTTTATAATAAATTGTTTTTATTTAACCCAAATCTGCCTTTGCATTTATAACAGATTGGTGCCGTGACTCGGATCGGAGAAACTGCGGGGAATCTCGCTGCCCAGGACGGGTACCCCCGCTGATTTTGGCGGCCTGGTGAGTTGAGAACCCCCGTAGTTCATTCCGATATCCGAACCAAATTTAGGCGGAGGTAAAAACCACAATAAAAGGATAAATCCGGATCGGAGAGCTCGGAAGGCACGGAGCCTTCGGAAGCCGCGGCTTACTTTGCTCGTAAAACGTCTAGTGCGCACAAGGACACCCACGCAGGAAAATAGCTGTAAGTACTGCTGGTTGAGCGGGCGATCGGGCGAGTGTGTGAGACGTGATCTGATCACGAAGCGAGTGCGGACTTCAAGGTCGCGTTTCCATCCTCCCGCGAGGGAATTGGCCGGCCGCGAAGGAAGCGATACAGAGTGAAAGTTTTTTTTTCCCTCGACACACACTCGTAAAACCTGAGACCAAAGGGTGTCTCGGGAACTGATCGCAAGGTACTTAGAGGGGAAGGGACGTCTTGTCGAGCTCGAGGCTGGTAAACCCTCTTAGTAACGGACCCAGGGAGAGGTCCAGGGAAGAATCAAAAGTTCCGATTACAAGAGACCTCAGCTCAGCTCGCTGAAAGGTGAGTATCGGCAAATTTTGATTCCTAAGTACACAACGCAGAAACTGATATCGACTCACGGAGAAGTCGAAGAAAGGTAAGAATATATTTGCGAAGTATGGGGCAGAAAAAGAGTAAGCTTCAAAGAAGAAGCACAGGAAAAGATTCCTCCGATCAGGGGGAGGAATCACCAGACATCCCACTGGAAAGTCCCTTGGGGTGGATGCTAAAACACTGAGAAGATTGTCCCCAGAGGAAGGGGAAATCAAAGGAAAAATTAATACATTATTGTATGGAGGTTTGGGGAGGACAGGAGGTGAGAAGTCACCTCAATTGGCCAGTGTTAAGCACATTTGAAAAATGGACGTGTAACAAGTTGTTCTCCTATGTGGAGAACAAAGTCCCCTCAGATCCTGAGGAGAAGGAATACGCTAAGCTCTGGGTAAATGTCAGAGTAGGGCTATTTCCAATAAAGCAAAAAGAAAAACGTGAGTCGAAAACTGAGTCCTGGGAACCCCTCGATCACTTACCACCCCCGTATCGAGGACCAGCGGGACCTTCCTCTGCAGATCAAGTAGTACCCACAGCACCCTTGGGCCCCCGAGACCAACCCACTGAGATACGTATGTCTCAAGCGGGAGAGTCGGGGCCAGTAGCAAGGTCGGCAGCCCTTCCCCTTTCCCCGCCTGTAAACACCGTAACCGCAGCAACCTCCTCCGAGGTTTTTCCTGCACAAGGCTGGGGATCACCCTATCCGTCCCTGCCGGTCCAGCCGCCACAACCAGGACCCTCCCATACAACGGAGGGGGATCCCTCCCATCAGCCGGGTGGCGGCAGAGTTCCCACAATTGATAACGGGGAGGCAACCCACAATCACCAATTCCCCTCCCGCAAGTAGAACCCGTTTAAGAGCAAGAATGATAGATAATGAATGGGGAGAGAGTGAAGAGGGGCACCGGTTGTTCCCTCTTAGGGAAGTACCGACGGCCCCGGGAGTGATCGGTTTTGTGAATGTCCCCCTTAACTCTGGAGATGTAAGAGCATTTAAAAAAGAGATGGGGCGGTTGTTAGATGACCCTCTCAGAGTGGCTGAGAGGTTAGATGAATTTTTAGGGAGTAGCATTTATACCTTTGACGATCTTATGGCAATCCTGAGATCACTGTTTAATCCGGAGGAAAGGGAAATGATTAAACAAGCCGAGATCAGAGACTGGGACAGACGCAATCCACAGGGGATGCCAGGTAACCAGAAATGGCCTAGCGCAAGCCCGAGCTGGAATGCACAGACGGAGGAAGGCAGACGGAACATGATGGATTTAAGGAGCATGATTATACAAAGTATAAGAGAAGCGGTCCCTAGGGGCCAGAACATTAGCAAAGTTTTTAGAGAGTGTCAAGGAAAAAAGGAACCACCCACTGAATAGATCGAGAGATTACGGCGAAGTTTACAGATTTACTCTGAGACTGACCCGAACTCTCCTGTGGGGGAGGTTCTGTTAAAAACACAATTCGTTGCTAAATCTTGGGAGGACATTAGGAGAAAATTAGAAAAGATCGAGGAGTGGCAAGATAAAAACCTCCAGGAGCTCCTAAGGGAAGCTCAAAAAAAGTATACATGAGGAGAGAAGATGAGAAGCAGAAATTGCAGGCTAAGGTTTTAGTAACTGCAGTAAAAGAGATCCAGAAACAAGAACAGATGCAGGGTAAGTTTAAAAACACTACCCGGAAAAAGTCGAGGTTCTCACTGGGCAGCCCCGGCCCCACGGAGAGAGCCCCCGGAATGCTACTACTGTAAAAAGGTAGGACACGTTCAGCGGAATTGTAAACAAAGAATAAAAGATGAGAAAATTTTTCAAGAGGATTAGGAGTGTCAGGGGCTCTTTAATTTGGAGACCAGAACATCCAAGAAGCCCTTGATAAAATTAAAAGTGGGCCCCTAACGACAAGAAGTAAGTTTTCTTGTAGATACTGGGGCAGAGAAAAGTACCCTGCAGAAATTGCCATACGGATGTGTGGCTAGCAGAGAAAAAGTTTTTGTAATCGGTGCAAAGGGAGACCCCTTTGAAGTACCTATAATAAAAGATGTGGAAATAGAATCTGAAAATAAAATTTGCTTAGGGAATTTGCTATTAGTAGAAGAAGCAGATTACAATTTACTGGGAAGGGACATGATTGTTGCTTTAAGAATTAATATCTTGATTAAAAATTCTGAATTAGTGGTGAAAATATTTAAGTTGACTCCTAAAAATGAAGAGAAAATAAACCCTGAAGTATAGCATTCAAAGAGAGAAGGGAGTTGAAACAAATAATTGATGACCTCCTAAACGGGGGTACTTTAGAGCCTTGCATGTCTCAACACAACACCCCCATCCTGGCTGTAAAAAAAGACGGATGATAGCGTCCGATTAATCCAGGACCTACGAGCGGTAAACGCTAGGACCCGGACTAGATTCCCGGTGGTGGCCAACCCCTATACTTTACTAAATAGACTCACACCAGAAGATGTGTGGTATAGTGTGATTAATTTGAAAGATGCTTTTTTAGACTTGCCCTCTGGATGAAAGGAGTAGAGATTATTTTGCATTTCAGTGGGAGGACCCAGATACAAACCGTAAGCAACAGCTAAGGTGGACGGTCCTCCCCCAGGAGTTTGTGGAGTCTCCGAACCTTTTCAGACAAGCTTTAGAAACAAATGTTAACCCAATTTGCTCTTGAGGACAGGACAAAGCTTTCACAGTATGTAGATGACTTGCTAATAGCTGGACCGACTGAAGAGAGTGTGAAGAAAAGCACGATTGCCTTGTTAAACTTTCTAAGAAAGAAAAGTTTGAAAGTATCAAAATCCAAGCTGCAATTCACAGAGCCTGAAATAAAAAATAAAATACCTCAGACATTGGATATCTCAAGGAAAAAATTAGACCCGGAGAGGGTAGCAGGCATCCTTGCATTGCCTGCACCAAAAACAAAAAGGCAAATTAGACAAATTCTAGGGCTCTTGGGATATTGCAGGCAGTGGATTGAGGGTTTCAGTGAAAAAGTGAAGTTTTTGTATGAAAGATTAAACACTGACAGGCTGAAGTAAACTGAACAGGATGAGTCTAATTTCCAGAAATTAAAAACTGTTCTTATGACTGCCCCGGTACTAACTCTACCAGATACGAATAAAGAATTCCAGTTGTTCGTGAATGTGAGTAAACAAACAACACAGGGAGTCCTGACTCAGGAATGGGCAGACAAAGGGAAGCCTATAGGCTTCAAAGATCTTAGATCCAATCAGTCGGGGTTAGCCTACGTGTTTACCAGCAATTGTAACAGTGGCTCTGTTAATAGGAGAAGCAAGGAAAATAACTTTTCCTCCCCTGGTAGTTTACACTCCCCACGATGTGAAAAACATATTGCAGCAAAAAGCAGAGAAGTGGCTGACTGATTCCAGGCTTCTAAAATATGAAGCCATCTTAATCAGCTCACCCGGTTTAGAATTGAAAACCACTGCACAAAAATCCTGCTCAGTTTCTATTCAGAAAAATTAGTACATGATTGTTCTAAAATCGTAGAGCTGCAGACCAGATAAGTTACATCAACGCAAACTGTGATTGTTTTCCATTTATACATTTTAAATGTGCTTGTTGTAAACAAATTTGAGTAACCCACTGTTGGGGAGAGTACAAACCTAAGAGATTGTGTACCAATTGTCTGACTAAAGAACAGGAGCTGACTAGCCGTTTCTTAATACTTGTCACCCGGGCGGGGTTTTTAGAACTTAACTCTCCTGAGTGGTACCTGTTTTTTCAAAAGGGGATTAGAGGTAAACTAGACTCCAAAGCAAAAACTTTAAAAATTGAGTGCCAAAAGACAGTCAAGGTACCGAGCAGGACAGACACAATTAAGTCGTCTCGGTGGGCTGCTTTCAAGAGAAGGTACGCCATAAGGACTACAAAGGCCCCTGAAGAATATCCTTGCTGCCGAGAAGATGGTAATCCCCGCCGTATATTTCTATACGGGCGAAGGGCAAGGCAGAGGGATACACCGGTGGGGAATCCTGACTGTCCTGAGTCTAGCC
The DNA here is from genome assembly GCF_049639895.1 of Pseudopodoces humilis. NCBI lineage: Eukaryota > Metazoa > Chordata > Aves > Passeriformes > Paridae > Pseudopodoces > Pseudopodoces humilis. The sequence goes on along the minus strand of NC_142211.1, from coordinate 8,644,243 downwards.
GTGTGCTTAGCCGAGAGAATGATTCCCGAAGTACCTCCGGGGGAGCGTCTCCTAGGGAAGTGTGAGCAGTGTCAAACTGCCACAGATACCAGACGAATAGTTAACTACTGTCCTCCGGAACGTTGTTTGTCTAACAGCACTCAGTATAATCTTTGTGAATTAAAGGGGAAGGTCTAGTGTTACCACTCAGGGGCAAGGCTTAAGGACGGGCAGTCTAAAACTCCTATGAAAAGAAAGACTGAAACTTCCCATTTCAGGTATAAGAGAGAAGTGAGAATGATTCCCCCAATTCCAATCTGCAGCCAATGTAACAAAACTGTCTAGATAGGGGGAAAAAGACAATCCACCTTTTTAGCATATTATGCGGTTAACCCTTTATGTTACAATAAAGCGAATTTAAAAATGTGTACCATGAGAGAGAAAGTATATTAGGAAAGTAGAAATTTAAAACATGAAGAAGAGGTTTTTTTAATAATGAACCGATAATCCTTAATTTGTTAAAAAGTAGTGATGACCGGGTATGTTTGCAATTCAACCAAGTATTCTGCTTCTCCAGGGATGAGGAAGGGGTAGACCCTGAAAACAAAATAAAACAACTAACCCTAGAGTTAAAGAGGCGAGAAGCGGAAACTCGGAAAAAAAAGCTAGAACAAGAGAGGCTTAACTCTCTTAGTGAACATTATGAGCAATTAGAGAAACAATACAGCAATTGGGGGTTGCCAAACCCCAACCAGAATCTTTTCATAGATCTAATGCAAGAAATAGCCACAGAATTAGGTCTATCTAACTGTTGGATCTGTGGCGGTTTAAAATCAGCTGAAAGATAGCCTTGGAAGGGAGAAGAACTAACCCCAGAGCAACTTCTAAAAATGAGAAGGCTCTAAAATATCAAAAACAAAACAAAGACCAGAGGGATGGGTTTATAGACCATAGAATAATCGGTACTGTCTGCATTAGCAGAGAGAGAAAAGAATTCACTGATTTAGTAAGCTATACCCCGTGTGTAAGCACACTCACGGTGAATTCGGAAAGCAAAACAAAAACCTGGCAACCTGAACCACCCGCGGGCTATTGGAGTCGCTCCCGGGGGAATAACTGTGAATGGATGGAAATAATTAGACTTTGCTGGTACAAAAACTCTGGGCCAATCCCTTCCATGAGCTAATAGGATTGAAGGAATATTGGGATGATCCGGCAAAGTTGAACAAGGGTTGGGAAGCTCCTGATGGTATATATTGGATATGTGGGAAAAAGGCTTATAGCGAGCTACCCAGAAAATGGAAAGGATCCTGCACACTTGGAATAATTCGGCCCTTTTTCTTTACTCTACCTAAAACAGAGAGTAAATCATTGGGAGCCCCTCTCTTTGAGACATTAAACAGACAAAGGAGGGAATTAAAACGGGAACTACCAATAGCGGGAGGCAACCAGAAGTAGAACGAAGAAGAATAGCCTGCCGAAAGGATCATTCAATATTACGGGCCCGCTACTTGGGCAAACGATGGCAGCTGGGGGTACAGAACCCCCATTTATCTCCTCAACAGACTTATCAGATTACAAGCCGTAGTAGAGATAGTTTCTAACCACACTTCAGAAGCCCTAGAACTCCTAGCCAAACAACATTCACAAATGAGAGCTTTTGTGTACCAAAACAGACTAGCTCTCGATTATTTGCTAGCCGAGGAGGGAGGAGTGTGTGGCAGATACAACGAATCCGAGTGTTGTATGGAAATAGACGATTACGGAGAAACAATAAAAGGATTGGCTGCTGAAATTAAAAAAGTAGCTCATGTGCCAGTCCAAAAATGGAATTCAATCCTACAAGCCTCCTGGTGGGACCAGATATTCGGGCAAGGGGCTTGGTGGAAGAAGCTAGTATTTTTCATCACTTGTTCAGTTGCCGGAATCATTTTCCTTCCCTGCTTAATTCCTTGCTTCATCAGACTAATTCACTCTGTTGTGCAAAGAATGCAGATTGCCACACTTCCAATCGATCCTGAGAAAGCACAAGGGAGACCTACTCCTCTCTCTAAACTAATGAAATTAGAGGAGGAAAAGAAAAACGAAAATGTGATTAAAGCCTTAAAGAATTTTGAAAATAAATATAACCTGGCACAAGCATATAGTGAGAATTCGTTAACGGACTGGGAAGAAAATGAATGTGAGTAAAAAAAATTATAGTCCTCCCCTGCAGAATTGGATGAAATAACACGAATTTTTAATGTAATGAATTATTAGGCGGAGGACTGTGAGAAATGAACTTGTAAAAATTCGTAGAAATCTAAATAAATGTATATAACAATAATGATATAAAATATAAAGTACAGTATGACACACAAGCCCTTCCCAGATCTAGCCACGAATTCCCACTCAAAGGATAACGATCCTAGCCGGCGCCCATCAACAAAAAAGAATAGACAGGACACGGCCCATCAAGCTGACAGGAAAAAAACTCCTCAAACTGACAAGGACAGGCTCGGTGACCATCAACGGGGAAGAATAGACAGGACACGAAACATCAAGCCAAAACGGAGAAGCTCCGACGAGATATTCATCACCGGACCTGAACACCCCGCCTTGCAGGCTACCGTTGGGGGAAGCCATCAGGTAAACAAAAGGAAAAATCCAGCCGAAATATTCATCGGCTTCCAACCCAGATCCAGCCATCCCATCCGGATGGCCTGAAACCACAATGAAATCAAGAGCCACTCAGAATTTCTTTACATATGAGGAGACTCGGTCCGGACGTCCATTCGACTCTATTCTCCAACGCCAGGAAATCAATTCATACGACAATCAAGGACTGTTGATGAATGGTGCCTGCCTGGAATTTGGCCTCAAGGCTAAAAATCCCTATAAAAACCCCGGACAGTTTACCCTCCTTCGTGGATTTGGGAACACCTATACCTTTGGGTATAGACCCCTGTCCACCCAGCGCTGCGCTGTTTGTTTTATTGTGGTTTTTCCTCATTGTTTATTTTTTATAGAAATTGTTTTTATAATAAATTGTTTTTATTTAACCCAAATCTGCCTTTGCATTTATAACAGTATCTCAGCTTCTGTCTATTCTCCACCATGAGCAAAGATGGCAGAGAGTTTTGCATGCAGAATTATTTTTACTCCTTATAAACTGCCCAGACTTGTGAAAAGGGCTTATGAATCAAATGAAACTCTGGTGCAGCAGCAGCTTGTTATGGTTTTTGAAAGGACAGAAAGAGAAAGAGAAGGAGAAACAGTGTAAAGAGCCCCCAGAGAGCAAAATCTGTGTCAGAGATCCAGATATATTAGACTTAGGTTTATTGATAGCTGTGAGTTTGAGGGGACTGGGGAATCAGGGACCCATGAGAGTGGCTCCCAGTGCACAGTCACCACTTGTTGGAGTCTGAGATACAGAGTGTGTGCCCTTGTTTCTAATACTTAGTTCTAAGATCCAAAGAAACACTGAATTTCATTTAACATGAAATTCATGAGCATGTGTTGGGGGTTAGGTGTCCTTTTTTTGTTCTGGCTTGCCCGTGGAATTTTTACCCATTAGTTGCAAGGACAACCTAACTGTGGGTACTTAGTGGGTGCTCGACAAAGGACAAAGAGTGGCCGGGCCAAGGGGGGGGGAAGGGGGCAGAAAAGGAGGGTGGGGACATTTTTTGGCTGGCTTTCTTCGGCTTTGGGGAGAGACATTTTTTTTTTCTGGATTGCGGAGCTGTTGCGGTAGAGAGAAGGGAATTTCGCCATCACCCAGACGGAGCTGCTGCTTCTTCTCCTTCTTCCCTCTTAGTTGGTTGGCCTCACACCCCCTGTCCTGCCGGGACGTGTGGCAGTGCCAGCCACTGCCATGGATACACCTCATCCACCGGCCCAGGATCTCTGCTCATCCCTGCTGTTCCAGCCGACTGTTCCTCGGAGCCTTGCAGGAGCACCGGGACTGCCCGCCCGAGGGGGTTTGTGGAACAAGCCTCTCCTCCATCCCGTCTCAGCCGAGAAGGCTGTCACGGGGTCCCTGGTTCTGTTTTCTTGCTAATGCTGAAGTTATTGTTGTTTGTTTGCCTGGTTATACTAGTAAAGAACTGTTATTCCTATCCCCAGATCTCTGCCTGAGAGCCCCTTGATTTCAAAATTATAATAATTCGGAGGGTGGGGGTCTACATTCTTTCATTCCAAGGGAGGCTCCTGCCCTCCCTAACAGACACCTGTCTTCTAGAACCAAGACAGCATGTTTTCATGGTGATACATGAGAACAAATGTTACAGTTAGATGGAAAAAGTGTAAGTGTGTTGATTAGAAAGTTTCTTAAATCACTGAGTGAAAAAGTAGTTTAGAGAGCAGAAGACAAGATGGAAGATTTAGAGTGTTGTCTCTTGTCCTTCTTCTTTCTTCTTCATGTTCTTCTCCTAGAGGTTTTTGGGTAATAGTAAGTGATTAGATAAAAAAATACCGCAGGGCAGCACACAGGTGTTAGGTCATTGGGTCACTAAGAAAAATAATTTAGTTGGCATCTGTTAATTAGGTAAATAGACATATAAAAGACCTTGAAGAAGATCTTTGTTAGCCATTTTACCCCTTTCTATCATAGTGCACGTAGCTCCTTGTACCTTGTAATGTTGATAAGAAAAGAATAAACAACTGAGACCGAACAAGAGGAAACTGCCTCCCTCTCGTCAATCTTCAGTTCAAAGGGAAAAAGAATCTAACCTAAAAGTCCTTAACGAGACAACCACTATTGCAGACACAACCCATCCCTTTGCAGCCACTACCATCACTGCCACTGCTGCCCCACCAGGGGCTGACCCCAGGGGATGGCATACTTCTCATGGGCGGTGCGGCTGTGGCTGTCATGGTGGGTGGTGTGGATGTAGCCCCTGCCAGTAAGGGTTGGGGGCGGGGCCCCTGCGCTGACCACAGTCCAGGGCAGGGGTGGCAGGAGCCTGGCCCCCACAGTAGGATGGGCCAACCCAGCTGCTTCCCTCTTCCCTCCCGTCTATGGTGCTGAGGTTGAGGGCGGTACTCTGTGCCACAGCAAAGGGGGAATGAGGCGGTAGGCAGGAGCCTGCCTTTCCTGTCTGCCCCTCTCCTCTCCCCTACCTATGCAGCCCAGGGTGGTGAAGTGGGACCCAGTTTTGGGCCAACTGTTTGGCATGCTTCCCATGCATATCCCGGTGCATCCGGGCCATCACCGAGTGGAACCCGGCTCCTAGCCAGTGGGGGTAGCTCAGATTCTGCAGGTGGGGAAATGTGATAAACACATATTATAGTTTTGGCTTTCGCAAATATTAAAGTGGATGCTATGAGCTGTGCATTATAATATAATGTTAACTTTTGCAGAAGTAACTATAGTTGTGAAATAATAATTAATGCTTTTATTTTTGTATCTGACTGGCAATAATTAAAATAACTCAGACATATTTGTGAAGTAGCTGATGTTGATTTAAAGTACTTTTGGTTAACTTACAATGACTGAAATAGCTAAACTGTCTGCGTGGTCAGATAACATTTGAGGAACGGGCATGATGAGGACCCCCTGCTACTGACACTTCAGCTTTTCAACAACTGTCACCTGCTGAAAACCATAGAACAGGGGGCTGTTGCGGGGGGTGATGCACGACCCTCAAAACCACAACCAAGATTACTTCTCATGCTCTAAAAAGGCAGATCAGAGGAGGAACCATGCTAAAAAGTTCCTGGAACATGTCAACAAGTTCAAAGAAATATTTGAATATGTATAATCATTTATGAATATATATTTGACCAATGCAATAGAAAGGGTATATAAGAAGAGTTGCTATGGTTAGCTGGTGTGCCTCTGGCTATGGTTACCACCCAGCACTGTTACTTTTGCTTTTTTGATTTTGTCCCCTATTGGCCTTTATTAAATTTTTAAAAACTCAACTGAGAAGTAGGCTCCATTTCTTACAGGAAATAATATGGGCCCCCAAGAAAAAAGAAAGGCAGGCTCACCCTCCCTACTCTCCTCCTCCCTTGAGAAGGGAAACTGCAGAACCAAAACTATTAAAAGAGAACCTGCCAGCATACACTTCTGCACCTCCTCCAAAGAGGAGGAAACTGAGGAAAAAACATCTGGTGCAGCTAGGAAGAGAAAGGGAAAAAAGGCAAAAGAGGCTATAGCAGCCTCTAGCCCTGTGGCTGGGTGTACCAGATCTAAAAAGGAAGAAGTTGTTATACAAGGTCTCTTGAGGCAGGCTATGGGTAGCCAGGGTCCTGTCTTAATAAGCGTTCCCTTTTCTCTTGCTGAGTTGCAGCAGTGGAAGCCCTCAGTCAAGGAGTATAGAATAGATACAATCCAGAAAAAGTAATAATTTTGTAGAAAGAGACAATTAATCACCAAATCCAGTTCTGGGCCCCTCAGTTTAGGAAGGACGTTGTGATGCTTGAGCGCATCCAGTGGAGGGCAACAAGGCTGGTGAGGGGCTTGGAACACAAGCCCTATGAGGAACAACTGAGGGAGCTGCGGCTGTTTAGCTTGGGGAAAAGGAGACTCCAACGTGACCTTATCACTCTCTACAACTTCCTGAAAGGTGGTTGTAGTCAGGTGGGGGTTGGTCTCTTTCTCCAGGCAGCAACTGACAGAATGAGAGGACAGTCTCAAGCTGCGCCAAGGGAAATATAGATTGGATATTAGGAAAAAGTTTTTTAGGAAAGAGTGATAAAGTACTGGAATTGTCTGCCCAGGGTGGTGGTAAAGTCACCATCCCTGGATGTGTTTAAAAAAAGACTGGATGTGGCACTCAGTGCCATGGCTTAGTTGAGGTGTTAGGGCATGGGTTGGACTAGATGATCTTGAAGGTCTCTTCCAACCTAGTGATTCTGTGATTCTGTGAATCCAGACTGGAGTGATGTAGAAGCCATAATGGATACTTTGTCTGATAGATCCGAGAAAGAGATGGTAAAGATGCAGGCAGTTCAGTTTGCAATAGATGCAGATACCGGCTGGTACTCTTCAAGGGTCAGTTAATGATTTTTTTCCTTCAGAGGATCCAAAGTGAGACTCCAATGTAACAGAGCAAATGGAACAGTTGAAACAATATCAGAATTGGGTGGTCTATGTGATGAGAAATGAAATTCCTAAAGCAGTAAATTGGTTGAGATTATACAACATAAAGCAAAATGAAAATGAATCCCCAACAGACTTTGAAAAGGCTAAAAGAGGCTGCATGAAAGTACACGACTCTGGACCTCAGATCAGCTGAAAGGATGGCACACCTGGTCTATCTGTTTATAGGTCAGTCTACAGACGATATAAGAATAAAACTGCAAAAGGTAGAGCAGAGGGAAGATCTAAGCAAATTGTTGGATATTGCTTGGAAGGTATATTGAAATAGGGGTTCAAAAACTGGAGATTCAAAGGATGGGGAAAGTTGCCATGAGTGTAATAGATACAAAGGCCAGCATTGTAAGGGGGTTAATCAGGAAAAGACATCTAAGGAACCAAGAAAGCGTACTCCTCTGAATAAGAGCCAATGTGCTTTTTGCAAGAAGAAAGGACACTGGAAAAAGGAGTGCCCAGTGTTGGCAAAGAAGAAATTTCCAGACCCAGCTCCTGAACTAACTGTGAATGGGGAATGAGTGGCACCAAAGGTCTCTTCCCCAGCAGAGCCTTTGGTTATAGCTAAGCTGGGGAAAGATGAAATTGAGGTTTTGGTGGATACAGGGGCAATATATTCTGTGTTAAATACCTTAGAAGGGAAACAAAGTTGACATTGTAAAAGTGATTTGTGCCACAGGGGTAAGTGAAACAAAAGGCCTTTCTTCCAGCCTTTGAAATTCAAACTGGGAAAACACTGGGAGGTTCAGCATCAATTTGTCTATATGCCAAAGTCTCCTAAGCCTTTGATGGGTAGGGATCTATTGGAGAAGTTAGAAGAGGAAATTAAGTTTTGCAAAGGGAAGGGAATACAAGTTATAATTCCCGAGACTAAATTTGTCAAAGCAGCTGCCCTTTTGATACAGGAGGACTGTAGTGAAATCCTCACAGAAGTGGAAAATACTGTCATTCCAATAGTGTGGGCCAGTGATTTTCCTGGGAGGTCCAAATAGGCAGAACCTGTAAGCATTGCACTTAAACCAGGAGCCACGCTGGTAAGACAAATACAATACCCTTTGAAGTTAGACAGTTGTAAAGGGTTAGCCCCTATCATTGAGAAGTTCCTTAAATTTGGGTTATTGGTAGAATGTGAATCCAAATACAACACACCCATCCTGCCAGTAAAAAAGGCTGATGGTAAAAGCTACTGATTGGTGCAGGATTTAAGAGCAATTAACAAAATAACAGGATACTCACCTAGTAGTGGCCAATCCCTATACCCTTTTGACCACATTGACAGACAATTTAGGGTGGTTTACTGAGTTAGATCTCAAAGATGCCTTCTGCATTCCTGTAAATAAGAATAGTCAAGAACTTTTTGCTTTTGAGTGGGAAAATCCTTAAACAGGGAGAAGAAGCCAACTCACCCAGACAGTCCAACCCCAGGGTTTCAAGAATACCCCAACTATATTTGGAAACCAGTTGGCAGAAGAATTGGAGGACTGGAGAAGACAAGAACCAGGAGGGGTTGCTTTACAATACACGGAATATACTAATTGCAGCCAAAGATTGAGATGACTGCATCCAAGTCACTGTAGTTTGTTAAACTTTTTGGAACTAAGTGGGTATAGAATCTTAAAAGAGAAAGCACAGATTTCCAAGGAAGCAGTGATTTATTTGGGACTCGGGATCTTCTGTGGACATAGACAACTCAGCAGAGAACAGAAAGAAGCCATCTGTTGTCTCCCCAAACCCTACACTGTGAGAGAAATGCAGGCCTTCCTGGGAATAGTAGATTGGTGTCATTTATGGATACCAAATTATGGACTACTGGTAAAGCCTCTGTATGGAGCACTAAAAGGGGCTGATAAGGGAATTGTGATATGGAGAGAAAGTACTAGAGCTGCATTTAAACAGTTGAAACATTTTTTAATGTCAGCTCCAGCATTAAGGCTGCCAGACTTAACTAAGGCTTTTGAATTATTCACCTAGGAGTGACAGAATGTTCCTTTGGGGGTACTAGTACAGTTCCTTGGAAACCAGCAAAGAGCTGTGTCTTGCTATTTAAAACAACTAGACAATGTTAGCCAAGGGTGGCCTGGGTGTTTGAAAGCTGTGGTGGCTACTGTTATATTGATCCAAGAAGCTTGGAAATTCAACCTTGGGCAACACATTGTCGTGTACGTACCCCATGCAGTACTAACTGTACTACTGTACTTGAATAAAAGGGGGGGGGCATTGGTTGTCCCCTAGCAGGATGCTTAAGTATCAAGCTGGGTTGTTGGAGCAAGATGATGTTACTCTAAAAACCTCTGTCGTCAACCCTGATATGTTTCTGTCCTCCACATTGATTTACAGTGTGCCTGAGCGTGACTGTTTACAGACCATAGAAGCAGCCTATTCCATCAGACCAGACCTGAAGGATATGCCTCTAGAAAATCCATATTGGGAACTGTATACAGATGGAAGCAGCTTCATGAGAGATTGTAAATGAATGACAGATTATGCAGTGATAACTATGGATGAGGTAATCAGGCAAAGGGCTTGCCACTAGATGTATCATCACAGAAAGCTGAACTGATTGCACTGACAAGAGCTCTAGAACTTAGTGAAAGAAAGAAGGTAAATGTATGGACTGATTTTAAATATGCATTTATTAGTGTTGTGCATGCCTATGGAGCCATCTGGAAGAAGAGAGGGCTGCTGACCGCTCAAGGTATTGGGAACAAACATGCTGAGCAGATCCTTGCACTCCTGCAGAGTATTTGGAAGCCTACAGAGGTGGCTATTATGCATTGCAAGGCTCATCAAAAGGAAAAACAATTCCCAAATTAGGGAATTGTTTTGCCAATGGACCAGCAAAAGGGGCTGCAGATAGTACCACAAAACCAAATCAATCTGTCAGGGTTTACCCCAAAGTATGATCATAAAGACCACCAGTTAATTGTGTCCATTAAGGCTGAAATTAAAGAAAGTGAATGGGCTGTTACACCAGTGGGACAGGTTGTAGTCCCACCCCTGCTCCTTCGGGAGATAGCTCAGCAGGAACATGAAGGTACCCATTGGGGAACAGAAAATCTTTTGAAGCATCTGAAAAAGGTAGTAATAGGAAGGGGAATGACTGAAATTGCACAGTCTATAGTGAGCAAATGTGAAATCTGGTATCAAAATAATCCTGATATGAGCAAAAGGGTAGTGCTAGGGGTGATAAAGGCCAGAGACCTTCTCAGAGACTATTGTCAGGTGAATTTTGCTGAGTTACCATGTAATGAAAGATATAGGTATGTACTGATGTTGGTTGACACCTTCAGTGGATGACCTGAATTTTACCCCTGTTGTACTAACACAAAAAAGAAGTGGTAAAAGTCTTTCTCAATCATATAATTCCAAGGTTTGGGGTTCCTTAGGGTTGTCATCAGATAGAGGGCCGCACTTTGTTGCAACAGTAGTGGGGGATGTTAGTAGAATTCTGGGAATTGCTTGTGATCTGCATGCACCTTACAGACCCCAGGTGAGTGGTAAAGTTGAACATATGAATGGAACCCTCAAAAGACAGATTAGCAAAATTTGTCAAGAGACATCTGTGACATGGGTTCAGGCTTTGCTTATAGCCTTACTGAGATTTCACATACAACCAAGGTGGAGGGGCAACATACATCCCTATGAGATATTGTATGGCAGGCCATATCAAATTCTGCATATCCCCAGAGAAATCCATATGAGGGGGAAAATTGACTAACAAAAATATTTAATGGTTTTAAGCTCCACTTTGGAGAAGCTCCAGAGATTTGCCATGTTATCCAGACCCATAGGACTGGACACACCTGCTCATCTGTTCCAGCCTGGAGACTGGGTCTATGTTAAATGGTGGGACAGCGACCCCCTGCAAGCTAAGTGGAGAGGACCATTCCAAGTCCTGCTGACCACCCTCACTGCAGTTGAAGTTGCTGGCAAAGGACCCTGGATTCACTACTCCAGAGTTAAAAAGACTTCTGCTCCTGAAATAACTGGAAAAACAGAGACAGATACAGATGATGATATGGTCTAAACTGTTCTTTTGTGTCTGTTATCCACACTTGGTAACCATGACTCAGGTGTAGACACAAAATTTGCAAAGCAGAATGGCTGTCAATTTCCAACTAACCTCACAAGGGGGCATGTGTACAGTTGTTAATACTAGTGTTCTTATGCAGATCAGAGAGGAAGGATTAATAAAGATTTGGCTAAAATTTGAAGACAAACCCAAATTCTACATCAGGTAACTCTCACAAATCTTTCATACACTTACCTCATGGTTACCAAATTTGGCTTGGATAAAACAACTATTCATACTGGCTATATTTGTAGGTGGTGTCTGCATAATAGCTGGCTGTATGATTCGATGCTGTGATTTCTGGCCACCTTTATGGTCTAACATCAAAGTGGTAGAGACTAAACAATGTGGAATTTTTTTCAAGTATCTAAAGGGGGGAATGATGCCTAAAGAATTTTAGCTTTTATGTATTCTTAGTGTATTTGTAGCTTTTTAGACTGTTAATGCATGGTTGTAACTTCTAGTACTTTTCCAGCTCTCTTTTCCACTGCAAACCAACCCTTATTGATACATTCCTGAAATTCTGTTTAGTCTTATTTGTTAGTTTAGCAAGGACATTTTGTTTTGTATTTATCACACCATGTATCATAGACATAATAAAGGTAGAGTTAGAGGATCAGGAGGGAGGGATCCAATGGGGCAGAACCTGGGGGGGGAAGGAGATTACCTAACCAGCTGCTCTTCTAATTGGACAATATTTGCTAGATATACTAATTGCCCGATCTTATAAAATTGTACAAATCTAATTCCAGGCATGTTTTTTCACCATATTGTGTACCTGAAGGCTTTCAAGTAAAGGTTTGCTTTTATATTATTATTTTAATGTTTTTTGGGAAAGTTTTGTTCTATTTCCAGGCAACACCACAAGGCACCATTTTAGACCCAGTTGTCTTCGACATCTTCATAAATGACTTAAATGTAGGACTTGAAGCTATATTAAGTTTGATGATGACGCTAAATTGACAGGAGCTGTTGACTCCTTCAAAAGCAGAGAGGCTCTGCAGAGAGACCTTGACAAATTAGAGGGCTGGGCAATCACCAACTGTATGAAGTTTAACAAGGGCAAGTGACAGATTCTGCACCTGGAATGGGGAAACTCTGAATATGCAGACAGACCGGGGAATGAGAGGCTAGAGACCAGCTCTGAGGAAAGGGACCTGGGGGTCCTGGTTGATGGCAAGTTGAATATGAGAACAGTGTGCCCTGGAGCCTACAAGGATCAACCATATCCTGGGGTGCATCAGGCAAAGCATTGCCAGCTGCTTGAGGGAGGTGATTTTCCCACTCTGCACTGGTGTGGCCTCACCTCAAGTCCTGTGTGCAGTTTTGAGCACAAACACCACAATATAAGAAGGACTAGTGATAGGCCCTGAGAAAACAGCTGGAGCAGTGTCAGGGGAGGTTTAGATTGGATATTAGGAAAAGGTTCTTTACCCAGAGGGTAGTTGGGCACTGGAACAGGCTTCCCAAGAAGTGGTCATGGCCCCAAGCCTGACAGAGTTCAAGAAGTGCTTGCACAATATTCTCAGGTGCGTGGTGTGACTCTTGAGGCTGTCCTGTGCATGGTTAGGAGTTGGACTCAATGATCCTTGTAGGTCACTTCCAACTCAGGCAATTCTATGATTCAGTGATACTCCAAGCTTCCACTATCACCCATTTCCAATTACAGAAAAAGGCCATTATATCTCCAGGGTGCAGTGCTGATTTACTTCAGAGTCAGCAGAAGACACGTCTTCCACAGAGCAGAGATGTCCTCTGACACTTCCATCTAGATCCTTTCTGTACCAAGTTAAGTCAAAAGCAAGTAACTTATATTTGATTAAAGGCTAAAATTTGCAAGATACTCTAGAGGACAGAGTGATGAACTTTTTTGCATGCTATCTCCACAAAAATCTAACAGTATAATCTCTAGTGATGCCAGATAATTAGCTTTATTCAGGAGGGAAAAAGCAAATACATTATGTTCAAGGCTTACCACTAAGCAGTTCAATCCAATTTTGTACTGTTTCAGGAGGTTGGGTCTCTTTTATGTGTTTCAGAGCTTCATCAAGCAGAACATCCCCTGTAGGAGCATCTGACTTGCAAATTACCTAGGATAGAATAAAATGCAGTCAGTATTTTTACTTAATTCATATACCATACCATAAACATACAACAAGAAAAACTTGAAAAATCTACCTGTTATCAGAACGAAGGAAAATTTTAAGGAGTGAGGAATGTTCTCAGAGAATATGCAAGTTTTAAAAATATCTAGTTGTTAGAAAAACTATTTAGGATTTTAATTACAGAGCTCTGTTGTCTTAAGTTAACTATAACCTCTGTTAACCTTAATTGACCAGAACTATAGTATTAATAACATGTTTAATACCTAATTTTTTAAGGAAGATAATCAGCTAACCTGGACAGGTCCCTCACTTTCTCCCCAAAACAAAGTATACTACTATGCTAAATTGCTCTCTAATAACAGTCCATTTTACTGCTTCAAGTCAATTTATTCAGAATAGTGCAGATAGACAATTAGGCCATGTGAAATTGAGAAATCAATTAGAAAGTGAAAAGGCAGGAAAAATGCTTTTCTTCTTCCATATGTTGATGGATAAAATAGGTTCAAGACATCTATCAGTTTTACAGCTCTGAGGAACATTTTAACCAGCAACACTAAGTTCTATTCACTAACAGTTAAAATACATATATTAGGCAAAATATGTATGTACCAATAAACCCCTTAATATGCAGTCATAAATGAAACATCACTTAAGTTTGTTATTAAATAACTTCTAAAATTACTTTTCCCCCAAGAGCACAGGAGAGAGAGAAAATCATTTACAGTAGCATAATAAAATTTAAGAATGTAACAGCTTGTTTACCAGTATCAGTAGTTTTATGAACCATGTACAAATACCCCTTTTTTTCTTTTTGTTAGAAAAACAAGAATGCCAAACTAAAACATACAGATTTAACTAGCAACCCAAGTCGCAGAATCACAGAATGGGTAAGATTGGAAAGGACCACAGCGGGTTCATCTCATCCAGCCTCCCTGTTCAAGCAGGGTCATCCCAAAGCATATGGCACAGGATTGTGTCCAGATGGTTCTTGAATATCTCCAGTGATGGAGACTCGATACCCTCTCTGGTCTCTGTTCCAGTCCTCAGTCACCCACACAGGAAAGAAGTTCTTCCTCATATTCAGGTGAATTGGTTTCTGCCTGTTGCCTCTTGTCCTATTGGTTGCCACCACTGAGAAGAGCCTGACTGCATCCTCTGACACCCTCCCTTCATGTTGTAATGCATTAAGAAACATGGTATGATATGGAGATATACCCTCTGAGCTGCAGTGTTGGTGCCTTCCCCTGACTCCTCCCTTGTAATGTTTTCCTATTGGTTGTAATATGTAACCCTTCCTCCTTTCCCTTCCCTTCAAAAAGCAGTGCAGGATCAATCTCTTCCTCTTTTCTGTACCAGATCCCCTGAATAAAGCTGAGATATTGTCCCAAGAAGGAAAGAGCCTCGTTTTTACCTCTAATCCTTGCTATTTAGATATAATCCCCCCACCTCTGGGCCATAGCTGAGCAGAACACAGCCCCAGGGGAGCAGGGGGACTAAAATAGCACCTTCAGATAATGATAGACATTATTAAGGTCACCTCTCAGTTGTCTCTTCTTGAGGCTGAACAGGCCAAATTCTCAGTCCTTCCTCTTAAGAGAGATGCTTCAGTCCTCTCATCATCTTTCTCACCATCTGCTGGACCTGCTCCAGGAACTCCATCTCTATTGCACTGAGGAGCCCAGGACTGGACACAGCACTCCAGATGTGCCTCACCAGGGCTGAGTAGAGGGGAAGGATCACCTCCCTCAACCTGCTGACAATGCTCTTCCTAATGCACACCAGAATACCATTGGCCTTCTTGGCCACAAGGGCACATTCCTGGCTCGTGGACAGCTTGTTGTCTACCAGGACCCCCAGGTCCTTCTCTGTAGCTCTGCTTTCCAGTGGGTCACCCCCAGCCTGTACTGGTGCATGGACTTATTCTTCTCCAGGTGTAGGACCCTGCACTTGCCTTTGTTGAATTTCAGATGGTTCCCCTCTGCCCATCTCTCCAACCTGTCAAGGTCCTTCTGAAGGGCAGCACAGCACTGGAGTATCAGCCACTCCTCCTAGCTTTGTGTCATCAGCAAACTTGCTGAGGATGCATTTGCCCCTTTGTCAAAGTCATTGGTGGATAAGTTAAACAATACTGGGTCCAGTATAGAACTTTGGGGGACACCACTAGTGACAGACCTACAACTAGAGCCTGTGCCATGACCTTCTGGAATCTGTCATTCAGACACTTCTCAATCCACCTCACTGTCCACTCATCCAGTCCACACTTCTTGAGATTGCCTATGAGTATGTTGTGAGAGATAGTGATGAAAGCTTTGCTGAAGTCCAGGTAGACAATATCCACTGCTCTCCCATCATCCATCCAGGTAATTGTTTCCTCATAGAAGGCAATCAGGCTATTGAAGTATGATTTACCTTCAGTGAAGCCATGCTGACTACTCCTGATCACCTTGTTGTCCATGTCGATATGTGGATAGAGATGGCCTCTGAATGAGATGCTCCATCAGCTTTCTGGAGATTGAGGTGAGGCTGACTGGCTGGTAGTCCCCTGGGTCCTCCTTCTTGACCTTTATGAAGACCAAGGTGACATTTGCTTTCTTCCAGTCCTCAGGCACCTTTCCTGATCTCCACGGCCTTTCAAAGATGATTGAGAGTGGCCTAGCAATGATGTATAACAGCTCTCTCAGTACTCATGATATGCGGATGGAAAAAGAACTCTATAACTCGCAGAGTAGTTATAAGAGTAGGTATGAATTTATTCAGCGCTGAGGTGCATGGGTGATATCTCCTCCGAAAAGCATGCACACTTCTGAGATTTGGCTTTATCTTTTTATCCTTTACAAACTAGGGTTGCACAATATGCCTAATACATATTTGTTTCTTAACTCCGCCTGTTTTCGCTTCATATTGAAATTAGCTCCACGCCCTTTTGCAGATGCGCACGGCTCGTTTTTGGTCAGTTCGGTGGTCGTTTGGGGAGTCTCGGGGATGAGGTCAGCAATTTTCTCTTTGGCTGAACTTTCACCTTGTCTTTTCGCACATGCTCTTTTAGTCCTTTGACCACTTTTTGGACTTTGATACCTTTTTTTCTGGCTTAAGGGTCTAAAGAATCTCTTTATCTTGTGGTGCTTTTGTCTTTGCATCTTGTTTGTGTATTCTAGCTCTTTATCTTATCTTGCAGTCTCGCTTTCTTTTTTTTTGCTCTTGTCAGTTCCCCCTATCTTCTGGTCAGGCATTTCTTTATGCTTAATTCTTAATTCTTAATTTCTCTGTTTCATTCATGGGTGCATCCTGTCAGGGCCCATGGACTTGTAGATGTCAGGTTTACTTAAGTGTTCTCTAACCCAATCCTTCTTGACCAAGGGAAAGTCTTTTATCCAACATTCCTTAACCCTGGTCTTCTAGGTCAGAGATCCCTGAAGGTTGATCTTGTCAGTGAAGACCAATGTAAAAAAGGCATTCAGTAACTCTACCTTCTCTGTGTCCTCTGTTACTAGGGTCCCCCTCCATTTAGGAATGGTCCCACATTATCCTTTGTTTTCCTTTTGTTATTGAAAAAGCCCTTCTTGTTGTCCTTGACATTGTTGGTAAGATTTAATTCCAGATGGGCCTTGGCCTTCTTTGTCTCATTTGTACATTCTCTGACAAACTTTCCATATTCATTCCAAATGGCCTGACCCTGTTTCCATCTCCTGTGTACTTCCTGCTTATGCTTGAGTTCTTTATTCATCCATGAAGGTCTCTTTCCCCCTTTGCCCAATTCCCTGCTCATTGGGATGCACTGTTCTTGAGTCTGGAGAAAGTGATTCTTGAATATCAACCAATTCTCTTGGACCCCTCTTCCCTGCAGGGTCTGTTTCCATGGGATTCTTCCAAGAAGATCCCTGAAGAGGCTCAAGTTAGCTCTCCAGAAGTCCTTGGTTGTAATTTTACTTACTGCTCTGCTTCCTCTTTTCCCAATACTGAACTCCACAATCTCATGGTCACTAGAGCCAAGGCTGCCTTCAGTCTTCACATCTCCAATAAGGCCTTCCCTGTTAGTATAAGGTCAAACAGCACACCTTTCTTTGTGGGATTTTCTATTACTTGTGACAGGAAGTTGTCATCAGTGTTTTCCAGGAATCTCCTGGACTGTTTGTGTTTCACTGAATTGCTTTTCCAGCAGATGTCAGGGTAGCTCAAGTCCCCCACAAGAACCAGGGCCTGAAACTGTGAGGCTGCTTCAAGCTGCCTGTAGAAGGCTTCATCCACTTCCTCCTGATCAAGCAGCCTGTAGTACACACCCACAACAGTGTCACCCTTAGTAGTCTGCCCTTTTATCCTAACTCATAAGCTCTTGACCCACTCTTATTCATCCTAAGACAGAGCTCAATATATTCCAAGTGTTGCCTCACATAGAGGGCAACTCCATCACCACACCTTCCTGATCTGTCTCTCCTAAACAGCATGTAGCCCTTCATTACAATATTCCAGTCATGAGCTATCCCACCACCCCTCTGTAATCCCAATGAGATCAAAGCCCTGTGACTGCACATATGTTGTAGTGCATCTAAAAATCTTGGTACCTCCCAAGGGTTAAACTCACCTCTGGTTGTGTAATGTTAGTTCCTACCTGAGAACCTTCTTTCCCTTCCCCCTTCCCATTGGCTGTGACCTCCCTGCATCCCCTAATCACCCCTGCCCCCTGGTATAAAAGATAAGACCCAGAGCATTTCGCTCTCTCTCTTGCCCCGGATGGACGACAGACAATAAACCCGGGATTATTCCAGCAAGTTTGAGCCTCCTGTGTCTAGATACTTTGAGTCCATGTTGTATCCACTCCAGGACCCCCTCCGCCGCCTGTGCCCTGAGACGAGCAGGCTCTCACCACGGGGGGTGGGACAGAGGGGCCCCATCAGGGAGAAGGATCGCAACAGAGTGGTGCCCGGCGTGGGGCTGAACAAGCCCATGTTAAAGGCTTATCGGAGCCAGGGTGAGCCGTTCTTTGGAGACTTTGGATGCAGTTTAAAAAAATACAGCAAAAAAAGTTTCCGAAAAGGAGTCGAAAATCCTCCAGCACCAGAGGACCGATTCCAGGGCAACAAGTATCTTTCCACCGCCAGAAAACGACAGAAAAAGGTAAGATTGAACTCCGACACCGGGCTGGGAGGGGTGGAGAGTGAAACAGACCCCGGGGGACTGTGTTCTGTGTAACTCCTTCCCAGCGGCAGCAGCCCCGAGTGTGTGAGGTTCCCCCAGCCGTGGGCAGAGATGGAGGGGGGGAAGAGGGAATTCTTCCTGCTGCCTGTAGAGTGTGAGTTTAATTGTAATCCTTTTGGTGCAACTTTGCTTTCTGTGGTAGGGAAAATAGACAGATTGTGTGCAGAGCTGCTGTGACCTCCAAAATGGGATCCCGGCTCTGCACACAAGAAAGGAGTCATATACAAAAAATACAGAATTTTTTAAAAACCACAAATGTAAAAATTTCAAAACATAAGATAAAACAGTTTGTATCATATTTGACTCCGCAAAGTGAACAGATCGAATTGTTGAAATTAGATTCAGTAACTGCCTGGGATAAAATTGAAAATTTATTAACCTTAAAAATAGAAGGAGGAGACAAATTGGCCCTGAAATTCCTCCCGGTTTTTCTTTTAATTCGAAAAGAATTAGTTAACAGAGAAATAAAAACGGAAGACAAACAAACACCGCAGTATCCATCTAACTTCCCTAACTTTTCCCTCAAAACCTCTGTTCCCCCATGGAAAAGATACTCGAGACAAACAATACAAGTTCTAGTCCCATGTGTCTGTCTCAGCCACCCAGTCCTGCCTCACAAGCCATCAAGGCTCTCTCCCTATACCCCTGCAGTGTTAAAGAAAATGTACGTTGCTATGCCCACATGGCTGAGAGCCAAAATGGAGCTGGCCACGTGTTTCCCGGCCACATGGTGAATCCCCCTGTGTATCCCCTTTCTCCTACCCATGATCCCTTCCACCCACCGGTTTCCACCCATAGCCCTTATCAAAATCCCTTTGTTTCCCCTGACACTCCACCCTGCTCCACCCTGCTCCACCCCCCAGCCCTGCTTGGCCCCACCCTATGACCCTGTCCCCCGAGGCTGTAACCCTATCCCCTATCCCTCCGGCCCCTGTCCCGCGGGGAGGAGGGGTGGGGAGGGAGAGAGTTGCACCCTTTGCTCCTGCAGAGGGGCAGGGGGAGGGGTGTCCCGGCCCTGCCCCCCGGGAGGGGGGTGCGAGTCTCCGGGGCCTGGCATGGGGGAGCGCGGGCTCTCTCCCGGCTCCTGCAGGGGTGGGGCTGGGTCTCTCCACAGGCCCGATGAGGGAATGGGACCCCTAGGACCCGGCATGGGGGGGTGCGGAACCCCGGAACCCGGCATGGGAGGGTGCGGCCCCCCACCCGGCTCCTGCGGGGGAGGAGCTGTGTCTCTCCACAGGTGTGGGGAAGGAACAGGCACCCCGGAGCCCGGCATGGGCGGGGGCGGGCTGAGGAGCCCAGGGAATGCCAGCCCTGGAGAAGATGAAGTTATGCTAACAGCAGCCCCTGTAGTATACAGTAACAGCAGAGGAGCAATGCGATTACAACATCAGCCTTTCAATTATCAAGTAATCAAAGATATTTGTAAAATTAAAAATGATTTTGGTCGTGATAGTGAAGTCTTAAGGGGAATAATAAGAACTACATTGAAATCACAGGATTTAATTCCTGCAGATATTAAAGATTTATTTCGGTGTTTGCTAACTCCCTCTGAATATGATCTTTGGGAAAGCTTATGGAAAAGATCGTTAACAGAACTCCTAGCTGAACTCAAACAAAGTAATCAAAATGCACATGATACAGAGAACAATGAAATCACTTTAGAACATTTATGTGGGGAGGGAAATTGAATTAATCCTGCTGATCAAGTGAAAATATTAACAAAGTTTGTTGCAGATAAAGTTTGTGATGTGGCTGAAAACATTTTTAACCAATTACCAACAGTTGATATTCAAGTCAGTTATGTTAATATTAACCAGCTCCCATGTGAGAGTTTCTTACAGTTTGTAGATCGTCTGAGACTACAGATACAGAGACAAGTTAAAGAACCAGTGGCCCAGACGGAACTGCTTAAAGAAATGGCCCAAAGAAATGCCAACGAGGCTTGTCGCAGAGTGTAATAAATAGAGACCCTTTTGTTCGCCTAAACATGTAAGATATGATGCTTTGCAAAACTATGCTTTGTGTAATAGGGATGAGGTTGAAGGCTGCTGCTGACGTCTGTATAATTATAAGAACAGCCTTGCAAGCTCTCTTGAATTCCAGAAAATTAAGCCACTCAGATAAGCCTTAAAAGGAGAACAGTGAGGAAAGGTCAAAAGAGGAAGACTCCTGATCTTCATCCTGCGACCACCAGAAGGCAGAAAGCGACCACCAGTGACCAGAGGCACATGCGCAGAGACACCCGAGAAAGGACACGTAACCCGGAAGTCAGACCACTTAAAAGGGAGAACACGGAAATCGGAAGCACGGCAGCCAAAGGAGCAGAGACTCCCCTGCCGCCCAGCGCTGATTTTTGCTTATTGCTTGCTTGCTGTAATTAATAAATTTTTTTACCATATCACTCTCTTGAGTGCGTTCATAACAATTTGGTGCCGTGACTCGGATGCAATCTGTAGGACAGATTCTCGGCACTACCGGGGGGCACCCCGCTATTATTTAGCGGCCCGGGGGGGGCCGGTTTCTGCCTCGGTTGCACCAACGAACCTAAAATTAAAGCAATAAGCAAAAGGGAGACCGGCCGACCCCTTAAAATCTGTGCACAGAGTCCGGACGAAGACGCGGGACGTGGGACGCGTGAGTATAACGGGGAACCGTTCGGTCGGGGTCGGGATCCCGGAGTGCGGCGACGTGGTGTGTGTGTGAGAGGGGAACTGGCAGCCAGATTCCCCAAGTGAGAGCAGACCCTTCATTAGTGCGTCTCCCATTGGCCCGCGAGGGCGTGGGCCACGAACAAGGGGAAGCGAAAGAGACTGTGTGATTTGGAAGGCACTCCGGAAGAATGGGGCAGGGGAAAAGCAAGCCCCCTGTATCTATTAAACTCCCTCCGGTACCTAGAGATAGTCCGTTAGGTTATATGTTAGAAAATTGGCAGTATTTCCCGGGAACAGAAAATAAAGATAAGGCGAAAATGATTCATTATTGTGTAGAAGTATGGGGAGGAAAGGAAATTTCAAAGAAGGTATTTTGGCCTATATTTGGATCAACCGAAGATTGGGTTAGACAAAAGTTAAATTCCTGGGTAAACACAAAGATCCCCTTTAGTTCAGAGGAAAGTGCTTATGCAGAGATCTGGGTAGTAAATCCCGAGGTTTTTATATTTAAGCTGACAGAGAATTCGGAGGAGGGGAAGGGAAAGAAAAAGGAACCTCAGAAAGAAGATACTTTGATAATTCCCCCTCCATTTGTACCACCACCTCCTCCACGGGTCCCTCCCCCTCCGAACCCCGAGGAGGAGGATTTAGACGTGCCAGATGTGGGGCCTGTTACCAGGAGTAGATCCAGAAAGAAACAAGAGAATCTATTCCCATTAAGGGAAATGCCAATGGGTGGTCCCCAAGCTGGAATAGGGTTTATATCTGTCCCTCTCAGTTCGGGGGATGTCAGAGACTTCAAAAAGGAAATGGGGCATTTGCTGGAAGACCCATTGGGGGTTGCAGAAAGAGTGGATCAATTCTTAGGACCCAATATGTATACATGGGAGGAATTACAATCTATTTTAAATATTTTATTTACGGCAGAAGAGAAAAACATGATTAGAAGGGAAGGAATGCGCATTTGGGATGCTCAGCATGCCCAGGGACCACTGGCAGATGTAAAATGGCCCCTCCAAAATCCCCACTGGGATCATCAAAATCCAGCGCACAGAGTACATATGCAGGATTTGAGGACTATTATAATTCAAGGGATTAGGGAAGCAGTCCCGAGGGGTCATAATATCAATAAAGCTTTTAATGAGAGACAGAAGAAAGATGAAACTCCTACAGAATGGTTAGAAAGGCTAAGAAAGAATTTTCAACTATATTCAGGAATGGATCCAGACACCCAATTGGGGCAGGCATTGCTTAAAGCACAATTTGTGGCAAAAGCCTGGGAGGATATTCGGAGGAAGATAGAAAAATTGGATGGGTGGCAAGACAGAGGTTTGGATGAGCTTTTGCGGGAGGCACAAAAAGTGTATGTTAGGAGAGAAGAGGAGGCTCAGAAGCGGCAAATTAAGATGATGGTGGCTGCTGTGAGAGAAAGTAGAGATCAAACCTGGAAAGGGAAACAACAGAGACCAATCAGAGATTCAAAGGAAAGACAGAACACTCAAGTTTGTTTTTACTGTGGAAAGAAAGGACACTTTAAGAAAGAATGTAGGGTAAGAATCCAGGATGAAAAGATGTTTAAAGAAGATTAGGGGGGGTCAGGGGCTCTTTATTATGGGGACCCGAGAACATCAGAAAGAGCCCTTGATAAAGTTAAAAGTGGGTCCCCAGCACCAAGAAATAACATTCTTGGTAGATACTGGAGCTGAGAGATCAACAATTCAGTTTTTACCTAAAGGATGTAGTATATCCAAAGAAACTACTATGGTAGTAGGGGCAAAGGGGGAACCCGTTGAAGTGGGGGTTATTAAAAATGTGATGATAGAATCAGAGTCAAAAATTGGGTTGGGGAATTTTTTGTTAGTACCAGAAGCAGATTATAATTTGTTGGGACGGGATTTAATTATTGAATTGGGTATACATTTAGATATAGTTGATAAAGAATTGAAGATAAAGATATGCTCCTTAAGAGTAGAAGATGAAGATAAAATAAACCCAGAAGTGTGGTATACACCTGAAAG
Source organism: Pseudopodoces humilis (assembly GCF_049639895.1). Taxonomy (NCBI): domain Eukaryota; kingdom Metazoa; phylum Chordata; class Aves; order Passeriformes; family Paridae; genus Pseudopodoces; species Pseudopodoces humilis. The sequence goes on along the minus strand of NC_142211.1, from coordinate 8,621,147 downwards.
TGTGGGACAGTTGAAGATAACCCCATTCTCGGTCACTATTAAAAACCCAGAAATCCCAGTCAGAATAAAACAATATCCCTTGTCACTTGAGGGACGAAGAGGGTTGAAACCAGAAATTGACAGATTGTTAAGTAAGGGACTATTAGAACCATGTATGTCACCTTTTAACACACCCATACTGCCAGTAAAGAAGCCAAATGGGACTTATCGTTTGGTACAAGATTTAAGAGAGATTAATAAACGCACAGTGGCAGGATTCTCCGTAGTTGCAAACCCGTATACGTTACTAAGCAAGCTGGGACCTGACAGTTTGTGGTACAGTGTTATAGATTTAAAAGATGCATTTTGGGCCTGCCCTCTTGATGAAGCTAGCCGAGATTTTTTCGCATTCAAATGGGAAGATCCAGACACGGGGAGGAGACAATAATTGAGATGGACAGTATTGCCCCAGGGATTCACGGAGTCCCCAAATCTGTTTGGGCAAGCATTGGAGCAAATTTTACAGGATTATCAGACAGACCCAGGAGTGACCTTGATACAATATGTAGATGACTTGCTTTTAGCTGGGAAAGAAGAAGAAGACGTAAGGAGAGAAAGTATTAAGTTGCTAAACTTCCTGGGTTTAAAGGGATTGAAAGTATCCAAGACAAAACTCCAATTTGTAGAAGAAGAAGTAAAATATTTAGGCCATTATCTTAGAAAAGGGGAGAAAAAGATAGACCCTGAAAGGGTACAAGGAATTTTGTCACTACCGATTCCTAAAAATAAAAGACAGATACGTCAAATCTTGGGGTTAACAGGGTACTGTAGACAGTGGATTGAAAATTATAGCAGCAAAGTTAAATTTTTATATCATAAATTAACACAGGAGGGATTAATGAAATGGAGTTTAGAAGATATAGAAAAACTCCGGGAATTACAAGCAAGTCTAATTCATGCTCCTGTCTTGAGTCTCCCAGATTTGAGAAGACCCTTTTATTTGTTTGTAAATGTGGAAAATGGAATTGCTTTTGGAGTCCTGACTCAGGAGTGGGCAGGGAAAAAGAAGCCAATAGGATATTTATCAAAGATCTTAGACCCCGTGTGTAAAGGCTGGCCAACTTGTCTGCAAGTAGTAGCAGGATGTGCCCTATTAGTAGAGGAAGCTAGGAAAATTACCTTTAATAGCAATTTGAAGGTAATGTCCCCCCATAACATTCGAGGTGTGTTACAACAAAAGGCAGATAAGTGGATTTCAGACGCTAGACTCCTAAAATATGAAGGAATTTTAGTTGAGGCCCCAAATTTAATATTAGAGACCACTACTTTACAAAACCCGGCCGCATTTTTGTATGGAGAACCCGAAGGCGAACCTTTGACACATGACTGTATAACTACAATTGAGGAACAAACCAAAATTAGACCTGACTTGGAAGAAGAGGAATTAGAAAGCGGAGAAAAGTTGTTTGTGGATGGGTCCTCCAGAGTAATAGAAGGAAGGAGGAAAACAGGCTATGCCATCGTACGAGGACCTGATTTGCAAGTCCTAGAATCAGGTCCATTAGACAAATCTTGGTCAGCCCAAGCCTGTGAATTATATGCAGTATTAAGAGCATTGAAACTACTAGAAGGAAAGGAGGGGACAATATATACAGATTCCAAATATAGTTATGGAGTAGTGCATACGTTCGGTAAACTGTGGGAAGAAAGAGGTTTAATAAACTCTCAAGGGAAAGATTTAGTCCATCAAAAACTTATAATTGCAGTATTAAAAGCCCTGAGAAGGCCCAAAAGGTTGGCAGTAGTTCATTTGAAAGGACACCAGAAGGGAATGGATTTGAGGAGTAGAGGAAATAATGCCGCCGATCAGGAAGCGAAACGAGCAGCATTACGAACAATGGTCCTAAAAGAAACAGGGGGGTATGAAGAAATTTTGAAACATAAAGATAGTGACTTAAGAAGTAGATTTACTAAAGAAGAGAGGTTAAAACTCCCAGAGACGGGAGTAATAGAAAACCCAGAGGGGAGATGGTTTCTCCCAGATGGCCGGGAAGTACTACCAAAAGCCATAGCTCAAAGGATATTAGAAAAAATACATCAAAAGACACCTTGGGGAGCACAGGGGTTAACAGACTATTTTGCCGCAAGGTATATGAGTACAGGTATTCGAGATTTAGCAAAGCAAATTACTAGAAGTTGCCTCCCATGTTTACAAACAAATAGGAAAAATCTCAGAAAATTACCGTATGGAGGGAGACCCCTGGCAAAAAGACCCTTTGCAAATATTCAGATTGACTTCACAGAACTACCGAAGGCAGGAAGGTTTAAATATCTCCTAGTCCTAGTAGACCACCTCACCCATTTTGTAGAAGCTTTCCCAACATCTAGGGAAACTTCACGAACAGTTGTAAAAGTGTTATTGGAAGAAATAATCCCCAGATATGGAGTACCAGAGACAATAGACTCTGATAAAGGTCCCCACTTTACATCAAAAATAACTCAGGAAGTGGCAGAAGCATTAGGAATAAAGTGGGAACAACACACCCCTTGGCACCCTCAAAGTTCAGGGAGAGTGGAAAGGATGAATGGAGAAATAAAGAAGCAACTTACTAAGCTAGTAATGGAAACAAAACTATCATGGGTCAAGTGTATTCCACTAGCCCTTTTGAATATTCGAACCCAGACAAGGGCAGATTTGGGAATTTCCCCTTTTGAGATGTTATACGGTATGCCCTATAATATAGAAGTTCAAACACATCCAAATGTGAGTGATCAATACATCAATGAGTATTTGATAAAATTAATGAAGTTTAAAAAGGCATTGTGGGAAAAAGGGATGCTAGCTCAAAGACCACCATTGGATTTTATATTACACCGGGTACAACCCGGAGAGTGGGTGCTGATAAGAAGTTGGAAAGAAAATCCCCTAACACCGAAGTGGGAGGGGCCGTATCAAGTCTTACTAACAACTGACTCTGCAGTTTGAACAGCGGAAAAAGGCTGGACACATGCGAGTCGAATAAAAGGACCTGTGAAACCACCAAAATCTAATAACTGAGAAGTGGGGAGCCCGGCTGGGGACTTGAGACTTAAGATATCCCGAACAAAATAACATCCCAGAACTATTAATTTGCTTAGAAATTTATGAATAATAAATTCCATAAAGGCTTTTATATAGAATATAAGATACCTCCATCTAGTGGTAAGGAAATATATAATAGAGGTGTTAAAATAGGCTGTACGTTATGCCAAAATTGTTACCCTTTTGTCTGTTTTAAATGTATAATATGTAAAGAACTCTGGTGGACCCACTGTCATAGAGGCTACCCACCAAGAGGGGTGTGTAACTCTTGCTACACTGCCCAGAGGGATCTCACTGATTGGGCTCTAGTAACTAGAATACAAGCAGGAGAATTTGAAAAGGGATCAGAGAAGTGGTGGGCCATCTACTCAAAAGGGGTCAATCCCTTGTATTATTGTTATCATCCAAACGAACCTACGCCTTTTGTAGCAAATATAGTAGCTGGGTTGTGCAGACGGTGGCTCCAGAAATTAGGGTGTTATACCCCTTTAATAAAGCATAAAAGTTGGGAAAAATGCATACAAAGAATTAATAAAAGAGGAAATAATTCCCCTCCTGAAGAGTACTCTTGCTGTTGAGAAGATGGTACACCCCGTGTCCCGAGGCAACCGGGTCGACGAGGGAGGCAGAGGAGTAAAAAAAACCGTGGAGGGAAGCATTCCAATATACATGGGACCAAAGGATCATGGTTCTGGAAATGCCACAAGAGTGGGAATGAGACAACCCAGCGAAGTAATTTCTGGGGAATCCAAATTGACACCTCACAAAAGAAAAGCCTCTATTATAGTAGGGGAAGCCAATGCTCATTAAAGAAGTCAGTAACAGTTATAATCTTAATTAGCACATTTAATATTAGTACAAGCAAGACTCACGAGCCCTTCAATTGGTCCTTAATCCGATGGGAAGACCAGGTCGTTATCCAATCACAGATCACCTCTGAAGCCCCCAGCTTTCAAGTTACACTAGACTCTCTCATTGAGTGGAAGGGTACTAGTTATAAACCGCCCGGGTATAAGGTACTATATATGTGCCCAGCTTCTAATCCAGGCAGAGGATATTGTAATTACCCTGGCGAATTTTATTGTAAATATTGGGGCTGTGAGACAATTTCCATGGGGTGGAAGGTACAGAACCCAGATAAGTATCTAAAGGTTGAAAGGGGTCCACACGGATGCATAAAGCCCTGGATAGGTCCCTCAGGGGCAGTAACATATGTTGGGACTTGCAAATTTCACTACATCAATATAACACAATCCCAAGACCCTGGGTGGTTATTAGGACGAACCTGGGGTCTCAGGGTGTGGGAACCCAGAAGGGATCAGGGAGTACACATTCTTATAAAGAAAGAAGTAGTTCCCCATGATTCGGGATTTGTTGGACCGAATCCAGTGGTGTGGGGAGCAGTAGACCCCAACGTAAGGAATCAAAATAACCATTCAGAAAAACTAGAAAATAGCACCCAAATAACAATCACGATAGGGACATCCCAAGAATATGGAAACAAGGCTCTTTGGAAAATTTTGCAAGCTACCTTTAAAGTGTTAAATGACACACACACCCAATTTAACTAGAGAATGTTGGTTATGCTATAACATTAACCCACCCTTTTATGAGGCCATAGGCTCCATAGCAGAACCAAAAAGAGCAAACGGCACTAATCCTGCCGCCTGCTCATGGAAATCAGGAAGAGAAGACACCCCAGGAATAACATTATCTCGAGTTACTGGAAAAGGAAAATGTGTGGGAAATGTGCCCCCAGATAAAATTCACTTATGTCAAACAAAACTACAGATTAATGACCCTCGTAAGCCAGCTCAGTGGCTAATTCCAGCACCTAATACTAAATGGGTTTGTAACATTTTAGGAATAACCCCATGTGTTTTTATAACAGCCTTTAATGAAACCTACGAATTTTGCATACAGGTTATAATAGTTCCCCGGATTATTTATCATTCTGAAGAATATATGTATACACGATACCAAAATTCAAAGCTGGTGAAACGAGAACCCCTCACGGCAATAACAGTAGCCGTATTGCTAGGTATAGGAGGGGCTGGATTAGGAACAGGTGTAGCATCTTTAATGAATCAGCATCAGGGATTCAGAGAGCTTAGAATTTCAGTAGATGAAGATTTAAGAAGAATTGATAAATCTATAAAAGACCTCACAGACTCCCTAGACTCATTGGCTGAAGTAGCCTTACAAAACAGAAGGGGATTAAATCTATTATTTTTACAGCAAGGAGGCCTGTGTGCAGCACTTAGAGAAGAATGTTGTGTATATGTAAATAAAAGTGGAGTAGTAAGAGAAACCATGGCTAAATTACGAGAAGGACTGGAAAAGAGAAAAAGAGAGCAAGAAATGCAACAAAGCTGGTACGAATCTTGGTTTAACTATTCTCCCTGGTTAACAACTCTAATATCTACTATAGCAGGACCGCTAATTTTACTAATCTTAGGACTTATGTTTGGACCTTGTATTTTTAACAAAATCATTAGCATTGTGAGAAGCAGGTTAGAAGCAGCTCACCTTATGCTAATACGAGCCAAATATGAAGCCTTAAATGGGGAAGAGACAGACGATTATTTAGAGTTAAGTAAAAGAGAACTACAAAGATTTAACGAACAAAAGTAAGCAATAGAAAAAGGGGGGAATTGTAATAGAGACCCTTTTGCTCGCCTAAACATGTAAGATACGATGCTTTGCAAAACTATGCTTTGTGTAATAGGGATGAGGTTGAAGGCTGCTGCTGACGTCTGTATAATTATAAGAACAGCCTTGCAAGCTCTCTTGAATTCCAGAAAGTTAAGCCACTCAGATAAGCCTTAAAAGGAGAACAGTGAGGAAAGGTCAAAAGAGGAAGACTCCTGATCTTCATCCTGCGACCACCAGAAGGCAGAAAGCGACCACCAGTGACCAGAGGCACATGCGCAGAGACACCCGAGAAAGGACACGTAACCCGGAAGTCAGACCACTTAAAAGGGAGAACACGGAAATCGGAAGCGCGGCAGCCGAAGGAGCAGAGACTCCCCTGCCGCCCAGCGCTGATTTTTGCTTATTGCTTGCTTGCTGTAATTAATAAATTTTTTTACCATATCACTCTCTTGAGTGCATATAACATATCATAACATATGATAATTGTTATAATTCTGAGTCTTCCTATCAATCCTCCACCCACCATAGCAGATATGATTGAAGCATGTGCCCAGAAAGCAGACTTGTACAGTGTACACGACAAGAAACCAGACAACCCAAGGACAGTAGCAGCAGTGACACCAGGAATGAACAAGCCACAGATGTCACCAGGACAGCTGCAGCACATTGTCTGTTTCCAGTGCAAGAGGCCAGGACATTTTGCAAGGAACTGTCCTCAAACCCAGCAACAAGGGAAACAGCAGAAAAAAGACTCTGTTTTAATGGGAAAAGGGGAGGAAAGGGAGCGGGGTGGGAGACTGCAAAACTATAATTGTGAGGAATGTTTGCCTAATAAGGTCTGGCAACCACAAAAGCGATTCAGACTTGTAACTTCTAAAGCTTTTTGTTTCAGATCTGACCGCTGGACTGTCATGGGAGTAGATTTGCAGGATAATTCACAAGACCTGGCTGGACTGGATAGTAGGTATTTTGTTATTGGAGACACAGCACACACACCAATAGAGATTGAGGTGGCTCCCATGACAATCACGGGAGACCTAACACACCTCATTCTCTTAGCTAGGTGCCCCCAACCACCTTTCTATATAGATAAAGGGCAGGTAATAGCCCAGGGAATCCCTGTTCCAACAGAAGTCCCAGTAGATGACAAAGCACCGGGAGTCTACTGGGCAGAAGTAGTGGGTGAAAACAAGCCCATTATGGGATGCAATTTAATACATAAATCAGAACATCTCCATGTAGAAGGGTTAATTGACACTGGGGCAGATGTGACCATCATACCGGAAAAGGTGTGGCCCTCACATTGGGACCTACAACCAGTGGCAGGGAAAATACAGGGTGTTGGAGGGATGAAACTGGCAAAAATTGCTAAAGATATGGTCCAGATCGAAGGTCCGGATGGTAGGATAGCTAGTGTCCGACCTTTTGTTATTGACTACAAGTGCCCCTTGTGGGGGAGAGATACCATGTCGCAGTGGGGGGTAAAACTAACAATCCCTGAGACACCTCAGGATTTTTGATAGAGGCCACTGTAGAGCGTCCGGTCCAAAAATTATCTTGGCTAGATAATGATCCAATTTGGGTAAACCAGTGGCCTCTCAGCAAACAAAAACTTGGGGCGCTAGAAAAATTAGTGGAAGAAGAATTGGCTAAAGGACACATAGTAGAAACAACCAGCCCTTGGAGTTCCCCGGTGTTTCTAATAAAAAAGCCAGGGAAAGATAAATGGCGTCTCCTTCAAGATTTAAGAGAAATAAACAAAAAAATACAAGACATGGGATCTCTCCAACCAGGAATGCCATCTCCAACCATGCTACCACAAGATTGGCTACTAGCAGTAGTAGATATTAAAGATTGCTTTTTTCAAATTCCCCTGCATCCAGCTGATGCACCAAGGTTTGCCTTTTCCATTCCTACAATTAACAGGGAAGCTCCAATGAAACGGTACCACTGGACAGTATTACCTCAGGGGATGAAAGTAAGCCCCTTCATCTGCCAATGGTATGTGGGGTCTTTGCTGTCCTCAGTGCGTGCTGCAAAGAGAGAGGCTATCATTTTGCATTATATGGACGATATTTTAATATGCTGTCCCAATAACAACATACTGAAAGATACCCTTGACCTAGTGGTTAATGTTTTAACCTCTGCTGGATTCCAATTGCAGGAAGACAAAGTTCAAAGGATGCCACCTTGGAAATACCTGGGCCTGGAAATTACTGCACGGACTGTTGTTCCACAAAAATTGGAAATTATTGGTAATCCTAAAACTCTAGCAGATCTCCATTCCCTATGCGGGTCACTAAACTGGGTCAGACCATGGCTAGGTCTCACAAATGAGGACCTGAGCCCCCTACTCAATTTATTGAAAGGGGAGAGAGAATTACTGTCTCCCAGGGAGCTGACTCCAGAAGCAAAAACTGCAATTGAAAAAGCAAAAAAGGCCTTGACAGAAAGACAGGCACACCGCTTCAAACCTGAGCTGCCTTTCAAATTTATTGTCCTGGGGAAATTGCCACACCTGCATGGGTTAATATTCCAATGGGCCGAGGGGCAGAGAGATGCACTCTTAATCATAGAGTGGGTCTTCCTCTCCCATCAAAGACCCAAAACTATCACCAAGCCACAAGAGCTGATGGCTCAGCTGATTCAAAAGGCCAGGGTAAGGCTGTGGGAACTGGCAGGTTCTGACTTTATGTGTATTCACCTCCCAGTCAGGCTCTCTGGAGAAGGCAAAAACTCCCCTGAGAGACTGACCAAAGAGATGTTTGAGCATCTGCTGCAGAGCAATGCTAACCTCCAGTTAGCTCTGGACATCTATAGTGGGCAAATTTCAGTTCATGCACCATCACACAAATTGTTTCATGAGGAATTCCATCTCATTCCTCGTGAGAAAAGGAGCCGGAGGCCACTCAAAGCTCTCACAGTGTTCACTGATGCATCTGGGACATCCCACAAGTCGGTGATGACTTGGAGAAATCCACAGACTCAGCTTTGGGAAGCTGATGTTGAGTTTGTAGAGGGGTCACCGCAGATAGCTGAACTAGCTGCAGTCGTGAGAGCCTTTGAGAAATTTTCAGAACCAATTAATTTGGTAACTGACTCAGCCTACGTAGCAGGAGTGGTGTCCAGAGCGGAACAGGCAGTTCTCAAGGACATTGAGAACGAGCATCTCTTTAGATTGCTTTCAAAACTGATTTATTTGGTTTCAAATCGAGAACAACCTTTCTATGTGATGCACATAAGATCGCACACCCCGTTGCCAGGTGAAATCGCTGAGGGGAACTGGAAGGCTGATTCCCTTGCTGCCCCAGCCGAAAAGGTATGTCTCCCAGATGTGTTTCAGCAGGCAAAAATAAGTCACCAGCAATACCATCAAAATGTGCCAGGACTGATTCGTCAGTTCCAGCTGACACGGGATCAGGCTAAAGCCATCGTGGCTACCTGTCCCAATTGTCAGCTCCAGGCAGTGCCATCATTAGGCATCGGGGTTAATCCCCGAGGCCTTAAGAGCTGTGAGGTGTGGCAAACAGATATCACTCACATTCCCAGTTTTGGCCGCCTTAAGTATGTACATGTGAGTATTGATACATACTCAGGAGCGGTGTATGCCTCTGCTCATGCAGGAGAAAAGTCTGTGCATGCTAAACAACATTTAGTACAGGCCTTTTCCGTATTGGGAATCCCTAAAGAAATTAAAACAGATAATGGCCCAGCGTATAAATCCAAGGAGTTCCTGGAATTTGTCCAGCAGTGGGGAGTGGAACATAAAACTGGCATCCCCCACTCCCCCACAGGTCAAGCTGTGATTGAGCATACACACCAGACGCTCAAACAAGTCCTAGCCAGGCAAGGTAGTGAGGCAGTGTGGATGTCTCCCCAACAGAAACTCTGTAAAGCTCTGTTTACCATTAACTTCCTAAACTGCTCATTTGAAAACATGAATCCTCCTGTAACTCGGCATTTTAACAGTGGTGATCAGTTTAAATTGTCACAGCATCCACCGGTGTTAATCAGGGACCCTGAAACTTGGCAAACCAAGGGTCCCTATGAACTTGTCACCTGGGGGCGAGGTTATGCGCGTGTATCCACCCCTTCAGGCCCCCGATGGATTCCGCAGAAATGGGTAAAACCTTTTGTTCCAAAGAATCCAGCACCAGCAAGAAGAGAAGAGAAGCAAGTGGCTGTCGCTTCCAAGAGAAGACGCCGCTGAAGAGAGCAAGAAGAAACCTCTCTAGCCTCTGACCTGCATACTGTAACTGTGAATATGTTTTAAAGAATGTCCGTTTCCTTTTTTTTTAGAAATAACCTACCTCTTACTCAAATCCATGTTTCTCATTTTTGTATAACAGAAAAGGGTGAGGTGTTGTAGTGCATCTAAAAATCTTGGTACCTCCCAAGGGTTAAACTCACCTCTGGTTGTGTAATGTTAGTTCCTACCTGAGAACCTTCTTTCCCTTCCCCCTTCCCATTGGCTGTGACCTCCCTGCATCCCCTAATCACCCTTGCCCCCTGGTATAAAAGATAAGACCCAGAGCATTTCGCTCTCTCTCTTGCCCCGGATGGACGACAGACAATAAACCCGGGATTATTCCAGCAAGTTTGAGCCTCCTGTGTCTAGATACTTTGAGTCCGTGTTGTATCCACTCCAGGACCCCCTCTGCCGCCTGTGCCCTGAGACGAGCAGGCTCTCACCACGGGGGGTGGGACAGAGGGGCCCCATCAGGGAGAAGGATCGCAACAGAGATATACCTTTAGTTCCTCCTGTTTGTTCCCCATCTTGCGTACATTGGTGTACAGGCACTTTATAGAGGTACTTGAGTGTGCTAATATCTTAGTGGAGGTGCAAAGGAATGCCCCATAGTTCTGTCTAGTGGTTATGCCTGGCTGCTTGTGCTTGATTGGGGTATTCCCTCTTAAACCTCCTGTTGGGGGTTAGGTGTCCTTCTTTTAGTTATGGCTCACCTGTGGAATTTTTACCCATTAGTTGCTGGGAAAACCTGACCGCGGGTATTTACTGGGTACTTGAGAAACACAAAGAGTTCGGCTGGGCCCAGGGAGGAAGGGGGGCAGGAAAAGGGGAGGGCAGGGACAGTTTGGCAGGCTTCTTCATCTTCAGAGAAGGACACTTTGCTGAAAGCTGTTGCTGTGGAGAGAAGGGAATTTAGCCATCACCAGATGGAGCTGCTGCTTCTTCTTCCCTCTTCGTTGGTGGGCCTCTCACCCCCTGTCCTGCCGGGACATGCCAGTGCCAGCTACCACCTCAGAGCTGCTGATACACCTCAGACACCGGCCCAGGATCTCAGCTCATTCCTGCTATTCCAGCTAAGTGTTCCTCAGAGCTATGTGGGAGCACTGGGACTGCCCACCTGAGAGGGTTTGTGAAACAAGCCTCTCCTCCATCCCTTTCCTGTCTCGGCCGAGAAGGCTGTCACGGGGTCACTGGTTCTCTTTTGTAATGCTGTAGTTATTGTTGTTCGTGTGCCTCGTTATACATACTAGTAAAGAACTGTTATTCCTATCCCCAGATCTCTGCCTGAGAGCCCTTGATTTCAAAATTATAATAATTCGGAGGGAGGGGGGTCTACATTTTCATTCCAAGGGTGGCTCCTGCCCTCCTTAGCAGACACCTGTCTTCCAAAACCAAGACAGCTGAGCAGATCATTGTTGTGACATAATATAGCCTAGCCCAAGTCAATATGTTTGAATAAAAATAAACCAAAATTCTATCTTTGTTTAGGAAAAGAAGAATTAGCACTGTTTTGAAGCTATTTATGAAAATAATGATTTAATCTGACAATTTCAATAGTTTTACAAGGTAGCACTTCATAAGCATCAGGTAAAAAGATAACAGGCAATTGATGGAAAAATGAACACATCAAAACTGTTACACATATACAAGATAAGCAGCAAGTGAAAGATCTTAGTTTTGGTAAAGCTTCACAGTAGTCAGAAAGGTGCCCTGGAAAAGCTTTAAGTGTCCTATTGAAATGCATCTCAAGTTCACTTCTGTTCTGTAGTTCTAATAATCCTTACTACAAACAATAGAGTCGTACAATACATTTTCAGGATGACACTGAAATGAGTTGCAATGTCAAGACAGCTTGAATACTGACAAGATGATTCCAAATGGATGTCATGGTTTGACACTGTCCAAATATCAGGCACCCACCAAAGCTGCTCACTCACCCTCCCCTGCCATAGCTGGGCAGAGGAGGGAAAAAATTAATGAAGGCTTCATTAGCTGAGATAAGGACCAGGAGAAAACACTCCAAGGGCAAAACATGCTCAACTTAAATTGCAAAGTGAATTTATTTATTAATGAAGTCAAAGGAGGATAATGAGAAGTAAAATAAGCCCTCCAAACCACATTTTCTTCCCCCAACCCCATCCTCCTTTCCCACCAACAGTGCAGGGAGACGGGGTGTGGGGGTTTTGGTCAGTTCATCACCTGAGATGATCTTTCACTGCTCAGGGAAAGGAGTCCTTCCCCTGCTACTCCGTGGGGTCCTTCCCAAGGGAGACAGATTTCCATGAACTTCTCCAGCGTGATTCCAATCTCATGAGCAGCAGTCCTCCCAAAACTGCTGCAACATGAGTACTTCCCATGGGCAAACAGTCATCCCAAAACTGCTGCGGCGTGGGTCACTCTTCCATGGGGTTCAGTCCTCCAAGGACAGGCTGCTCTAGCCTGGAAGCAAGGGCCTCCTCTCTCCACCGGGTCTCCCACTAGACCACAGCCTCCTCCAGGCATTCACAGGCTCCAGCGTGGGCACCTCCCCCATGAGCTGCAAGTAGATCTCTGCATTCCCCATGGACCTCCATGGGTTGCAGGGGGACAGCCTGCTTCACCATGGTCATCACCACTGCCTGCATAGTAATCTTGGCTCTGGTGCCTGGAGCACCTCCTCCCCCTCCTTCTCCACTGACCTTGGTGTCACCATGTTGTTTTCCCTCACGTGTTCTCACCTCCTTCTCTTCTCTGGCTGGAAAAAAAACAACCGTGGGCACCCACTTTGTTTTGATTTTCTTCTTAAATATGTTATCACAGAGGCGTTACCATAATCTCTAATTGGCCCAGGCTTGGCCAGCAGCATGTCCATCTTTAGAGCCATCCAGAATTGGCTGTAGCAGACATGGTGGAAGCTTTTAGCAGCTTCTCACAGAAGCCACCTCCATGCCCCCCCCCCCCCACCAAAAACCAGGCTGTGCAAAACCAACACAGATGTGTACAAAGTCAATTAAATGAAATTAAAAAGAAACACAAATAGTACAGTCAGTATGAGAAAACAGATGACAAATATAAAAGATGTAATAAATGACTATATAGTTCAGAAGAACAGAAAAAAATCTAGTAATTCTAGCAGTAGACTATGACCCAAATGAATCAACAAAAGCCAAGTATTTCAAAAAGTAAGATTTTAATTCAAAGCTGTATTAACAGGAAAGTGCTGGAGAGATCTTTGTGAATACCTAACATGTCGTACCTGGAATACTATGTTCAATTTAGATGGTGTCTATAAAGCACAGAAACTAAGACTTAAATAAAAATCAGCAAGAATGAACCAGTCTTTAATGCCAGGCTAAAAAGAACGGTGTTTAGATCTAAAAAGAAGCATGTAAGATTGTCATGGTTTCATCCCAGCTGGCAACCAAGCCCCTTGCAGCTACTCACTCATTCCCCCACCAGCAGGATCAGGTAGAGAATTGGAAGAGTAAAAACCAGAAAACTTGTGGGTTGAGATAAAGACAGTTTATTAGGTAAAGCAAAAGTCACGCACAAAAGCAAAACAAGGAATCCATTCACTGCTTCCCATGGGCAGGCAGGTGTTCAACCATCTCCAGGAGAGCAGGGCCCCATCATGCATAACAGTTACTCAGGAAGACAAATGCCATCATTCCAAATATCGTGTCCCCCCCCCTTTACTCCTTCTCTCTTTATATACTGAGCACAATGTAATATGATCTGGAATATCCCTTTGGTCAGTTTGAGTCACCTGTCCCAACTGTCTCTCCTCCCAATCTCCCATGCACTCCCAACTTCCTTGCCAGCATGGCAGTACAAAAAGCATAAAAGGCCTTGACTCTGTGTAAGCCCTGCTCAGCAATAACTAAAACATCTCTATATTATCAACCCTGTGTTCAGCACAAATCCAAAACACAGCCCCATACCAGCTACTGGGAAGAAAATGAACTCTACCCCAACCAAAACCAGCACAAAGATATTTTTACAAAGAGGGTATCAAACAGTAGTTTAGGTTGTCTACTTTGGGAAAAATAAAAGATACCAGCTTATTCTGGATATACGGAAGATGCAAGATGTATTGTCAAAAACTTCAGCAGGCAAATTAAACATTCAGGGAGGTTGTTGAATTGTATTCAGTGGAGAATTTTAAGACTAAACATCTGCCAGGAAGGAACCAGAGAAACATGATTTTCTGTTACTGCATCAAGATTAAATGGTTCCTTGAGATACTGGTCTGATCTCCACTTTTTGAAGCTAGAAATCACTCCAGCCATAAATAGCAGATATTTAGTTTCAAGAACATAGTAATGCTTTAATCCAGGCAGTTTCTTTTTAAAACTAAACACACAACAATGTATGTTTATCTTTTTGATTTACAAGCTTGCACCAACCTTTATTAACCTTCTATCATGATATTACATATCTTCCAGGTTTGTATCAAGATTGAATTTTTTGGAGTTTCTCTAATTATACAAGAGAATACTTTGAGTTTTTAAGCTACTAGACTGTGGTTATTAATAGCCACCCTTCAATAATTAGCCTAAAACCACCCAGCATATTTATCTTTGCTTCTTTTTAAAAATTACATTTCATTGGTATTTTACTTTCTTTGATGTGATTCATATGATTTGTTTCACAGTAACCTTAGATCACTCCAGTTTACTGCACTTGGTAACCTACTACTCACCATCTCACTTTAACAGGTAAGATGTGGTCATCTTTTTGACCTGCTTTATAAAAACAAGCAAACAAACACACAAATATAAACCTCATTAAAGAGATGTATCCCAAATGTAAAAGCATTTTTTAAAGTAAGATTTTTAAAAAAAAAAAGGTTCAGAAAACAGATTTTCTTGCTTATTTGGGATTAAGATATGTTTTTCTACCACTGTAAAGAAGATTAACAAGCTTTTTTGAATATAATCCACCATGACAGTATGAGCCTAAACATACAGGCATTTAGAGAAAAGACCTGTAAGGAGTATAGACTCTCCCATTCAACTCAGGGCTCTATAAGCTCTTGGGAAGCCACAATACACAGTGATTTTGTTTCTAAATCTACTGTTCTCTGCAGCCAGGCATACAGCACTATTTCTTCTCACATCTCTGCTACATTGCATATTCACTGCACAGATTCTTCTAATTACCCTTATGTCCTAGGTGCAGGGATAAGGGTAAGAGTTTTAATGCTGTTTATTCCACACCACCCACTTCATTGGAGGGGGAACAGTTTTTGGCAAGGACCCAGAACTTTTTTCTTGCCCTGGTTGTGGAAGGTAGGGTTTTTGTCCCCTTTAGAAAACATGGGCAGAAGAGGAGGGGTCTTCTTTTTTCAGGCTCACTTGGGAGACGGAGTTGCCCTGCAAGACCCCAGCTGCCAGCAGACATCACTGCCACCAGGGAGAACCCTGTTGGGTGATGTGGAGTGAGCAGTTTCAGCAACATAACTCCTTTTGGACAAAATAGCTTTCCAGGTTTTGCTTTGCCCCTGTTTTCCATTTTTTTCTGGCTAGGGGAAGGCATTAAACCATGGAAACTTGTTTGCTACATTGTTTCCTTTGTTCTCTTGAGCTACTGGTCCAGTGCAGGATCCCCCCACCATCTTGCTATTGTTCCCAGGGGGCCACATAGTGCAGAGTGTGGGAACAGCTGCCATCTTGTCTTTTTTCTGGGGAAACTACATGGAGCCAGCAGCTTGGGAACAGCCACCATCTTGGTTTTGTCCTGGTGGGCCAGGTGACATCTTCCAGTGGTGAATACCCTTTTTTGTGGGTAAACCAATCTTTTGTACAACTGGTGTGTTCATTACAATTTCTTCAATAAATTGTGACTCAAATTTATAATGTCTCCTATTTTTTTTCCTCCACTATTGAAAGGGGGTGGTTTGAGTGGGCTTAATTTTCCCACTGAGTTTTAAAACCAGCACATCCTACTCTCAAACAAAAGTATTTTGGTTCACACTTTCACTGTATTTCCCTTCCCCTTCTTTTCCCATCACATGCAGATAGACAACAGGGAGAAGCCCATCCACCTCTCTCCTATGCTCAAGAATCTGTTCTTTCTTGAAGGAAGATGTACTGACAGATGCTCCTTGGTTAACTCCAGAGTCCTAACAGTACAAGAACTGTTAGCAGAACTGCCACCTTGGAATTCCAGAGGCCAGACTTCAGCCTGTTTAGGACACTGGTTGACAGAGTCCCCTGAGAGCTGGTCCTGAAGAGCAAAGGAGTCCAGGAAGGCTGGACATTCTCCAAGAAGAAAATCTAAAAGGCATGGGAACTGGCTGTCCCCATGTGCCAAAAAGATGAGCTGGCAGGGAATGGCCTGGCTGAACAGACAGATTTGGCTGGAACTCAGAAAAAAATTAGAGTTTATGGATGCTAACTCTGAAGCAGGCAACATAGTGCCTGTGGAATAGCAGGCCACATAACTTTCTCAGTCTTGCCTGAGAAAGTGGCCTGGGAAATCATAAGGAGGAATTAAAACAATCCTCAGAGATAAAAAACAGCCTTGCAGGTGCTGTTTGTCTGTTCCTTGTTTTCTTGTAAGAGAAGGTCGAGGGGGTGGTGTACCCCACTGACCGATGGTGATGTGTTAGTTTACTAACCAATAAGAGTTTTCTTTTCTGTACTTTCACGTATCGGTCTATAAAAAAGATCTAAAGCAATAAACTGAGAGAAATTCTCCTGATCGACTCCCAGGAGAGTCTGTGTCGTTCTTCTCGCCGTTCCCAATAGAGCGACAAGAGTTTATGACCTTAGGAAGAAGGGGGAGGCAGCTCTGCAGAACTACAAGGATGTCGTGAGGTTGTGCAGGGAAAAAATTAGAAGTGCCAAAGCCCAACTAGAACTTAATCTGGCTACTGCCATAAGACAATAGAAATGTTTCTATAAATACACTGTCAACAAAAGAAGGGCCAAGGAAAATCTCCTTTATTGGATGAGGGTGATAGTAAAAGGTTCTAAAATCTTAGAAAATTCAGAGACTTAGAAAGAAAGTTAGGTTTGGAAAGCCCTGGGAAAAGTAGGCCCTGAGAAATGTTAGGCCTTGTGCTTGCTAAAGATCAGGTCAAACTGCACCTGTGTAGTCAGTATATGATAAATGATACAATTGTTAGATGTGATTAGATATAATTATAGTTTAAAGAACATGAGGAACAATGTTAGGGAGCTAGGGGGGATCATGAGAAATCCATGCTTGGGTAAAAACAATGCTTACAATAGAACAATGTAAGTTTAATAATTAATATGTAAGTTGTATAACGATAGAGTATAAAATATGTTCAACTCAAAACCAAATCGGGTCAGATTTGGGTATGTGTACCCCTGACACCCAGAGCTCTTCAATAAAGCACCTTCATATAATCATTCATGATTATGTGTGTTCCTGAACACTAACAAGGGAGAAACATAGCAACAAAGGATAAGGCTGAGGTGCTTAATGTCTTCTTTGCCTCAGTCTTTAACAGTAAGACCAGTTGGTCTGCAGGTACCCAGCCCCCTAAGCTGGAAGACAGGGATGGGGAGCAGAATGAAAACCCCATAATCTAAGGGGAAATGGTCACCAACCTGCTACACCACTTGGACACACACAAGTCTATGGGACCAGATGGGATCCATCCAAGGGTATAGAGGGAGCTGACTGGTTCACCAAGACACTTTCAATCATTTACCACCAGTCCTGGCCAACCAGGAGGTTCCAGTTGACTGAAAGTTAACAAATGTGATTCCCATCTAGAAGAAAGGCTGGAAGAAGGATCTGGGGAGCTACAGGCCTGACAGCCTGAACTCAGTGCCAGCAAAGGTTGCAGAGCAGATCATCTTGAGTGCCATCATGCAGCACATATAGGACAATCAAGGGACCAGGCCCAGCCAGCATGGGTTTAGGAAAAGCAGGTCCTGCTTGAATAACTTCATGTCCATCCATGACAAGGTGACTGTTAGAAGGAATGGAGCTTAATGCTGCCTTCATCCCCTCTTGTTTACCCCTGCCTATGTGTTCCTTTGAGGATCCTCTGGTTAGTAAGGTAACAAAAAATAATTTACTCTTTGTGTTTCAGCCATGAGTTTGTGCTTATTCTGCCTATGTTGATTCAAACATTTGGCACAGTCAGTAGGATCCAGGAACAACCATGTCATGGTGAGAAAAAAAGTTGGAGACTGGGGAGACTGTGATGGTGACTCCCCACATTCCAGGATGTCCCAGATCTGAATGCTGGGACCCCCTGGCTGCTTTCCTAGCTACAATGGCTCTGCCCAAAAGCATGGCCTGAAATAGATGATAGTTACCCCCCCAGACAATTGAGACAGCTGTACCACTCATTTGCAACACCCCTGACAATACAGTATGGTCCTATACTCTGACTTCTCCCCTTATTTTACATCCTCTTTTAATCATATTTTTGGCTTCTTGTATTTCAGGTATGTTCGATGATTTCCCGTGCCTCATCTAGGGGGATAGCATTGGAACTGTTATTGGTCTTACAAACCCAATACCGAATTTCAGTTTGATCTGAAAAAGTGCAAGCCACAGCTCTTCAAGCTGTGGTTAATTACTCCATGTCAAGTTACCAAGTCTGGAGCAATATTGGCTGAAGAAGCTGTAGCAAGTGTATGTATTACTGGGAGATGACACTCCTGTTTTCCTTCCTTTTCACAGGTTGACTCATCATGCTTTGTAGGCTTGTATTACAAGCACACACCTTGGATACATTTCTGCAAGATCAACATGTAAATACTCATGTGTGCTTGGTTTTTACTGTAACTAACTTATTACTCTTTTCAAGAAGCAAAGAGCACCTGGTGTGTGCCTTTGTGCAAGGTTTAAATTGGACATCCAAGACAACTGTTGCCTTAAATTTGGAAGCAACTGTAAATTCCCTATTCCCATTTCCAGCCTCAGCAGCAGTAAGATCTGGTTAACGACCACCTGAGGAACCTGATTGAACATAAGTCTATGGGACCTGATGTGATGAACCAGAATCCTGAGGGAATTAGCTGATGTAGTTGTCAAGCTACATGATATTCTAAAAATCATGGCAGTCAAGTGAAGTCCTGGGTGACAGGAAAAAAGGAAGCATTGTGCCCATCTTTAAAAAAGATAGAAAGGAAGACCCTGGTATGGATGCTAAATGCAAGCAGTAAGCAGGGAGCACAGTGCCTGTGGAAAAGCAAGCCACATAACTTTCTCAGACTCACCTGAGAAAGCGGCCTGGGAAATCATAAGGAGGAATCAAAACAATCCTCAGAGATAGAAGACAGCCTTGCAGGTGTTGTTTGTCAGTTTCTTGTTTTCTTGCAAGAGAAAGTCGAAGGGTGGTGAACCCCACTGACCAATGATGGTGATGTGTTAGTTCACTGACCAATAAGGGTTTTACCTTTCTGGACTTCTGCGTATTGGTCTATAAAAGATCTGAGGTAATAAACCTTGCTCTCCTGTTCAGCTCACAAGAGAGTCCGTGTCGTAGTGCCTCACTGTTCCCAATATAGTGTGACACCCTGGAAAACTACTAGCCTGTCAGCCTCACCCCTGTGCCTGGGAAGATCACGGCACAGATTCTCCTAGAAGCTATGCTAAGGCATGTGGGGGACAAGGAGGTGATTCAGGACAAGCAGCACAGCTTCACCAAGGACAAGTCCTGTCTGAACAACCCAGTGGTCTTCTACAATGAACTACAGCAGTGGAAAAGGAAAGGGCTACAGCTGTCCTTTATCTGGACTTCTGTAAAGCTTTTGACATGGTCTCCCACATCCTTTGCTCTAAATTGGAGAAAGAAGGATTCAATGGGTGGGCTGTTCAGTGGATAAGGAATTGGTTGGATGGTTGCATCCAGAGGGTAGTGGTCAACAGCTCAGAGATGGACATGTCTGATGGACACTGGGAGTAAGTGGTGTCCCTCAAGGGGTCTGTATTGGGACCAAGTGCTATTCAATGTCTTCATTAATGACACAGACAAAGGGATCAAGAACACCCTCAGCAAGTTTGTAGATGACACCAAGATGAGGGTGCAGTTGATATTCCTGAAGGTTGGGGGCCATCCAGAGGGATGTGGACAAAAACTCAAGAAGTGGGTCCATAGGAATCTCATGAGATTTAACAAGACCAAGTGCAAGATGCTGCACCTGGCTTAGGGCAATCCCCAGTATCAATACAGGGTTGAGGATGAAGGGATCAAGGGCAGCCCTGCTGAGAAGGACTTGGGGGTGCCGGTGGATGAGAGGCTGGACATGAACTGTCAGTGTGCGCTGGCAGCCCAGAAAGCCAATTGTATCCTGAGCTGCACCAAAAGCAATGTTGGCAGAAGTGCAAGGGAGGAGATTCTGCCCCTCTGCTATCATGAGACCACACCTGGCATACTGTATCCAGCTACAGGGTCCCCAGTGCAGGAAGTACATAGACCTGTTGAAGTGAGACCAGAGGAGGGCCATGAAGATGATTAGAGGGATGGAGCACCTCTCCTATGAGGAGAGGCTGATAATTTGGTCTGGAGAAGAGGCAGCTCTGGGGAGACCTAATTGCAGCCTTTCAATACCTGAAAGGAACCTACAAGAGAGCTGGAGAGGGACTTTTTATAAGGGCATGTAGTGGTAGGACAAGAGGGCATAGATTAAACTGAAAGAGGGTAGGTTTAGATTAGAAATTAGGAAGAAATTCTTTCCTGTAAGGGTGGTGTCATGGAGTTACTTTACCTTTAAGAAAGTTTAAGTTGCTGGGAACTGCCTGGCGTCTTTTCTCCTGACCAATTATCGGTCATTGCTGAGAATTGACAGCAGTTTAGGCCATTGAAAAGTGGGATCAACTTGTGAACCCTACCTTAAAGTGTAAAACCAGAGCTCTCTTGGTTCTCTTTGTTTCCTGGCTGGGAAGGGCGGCAGAGCTCTAGGCCTCCCGTTCCCTGCCCAGGCCATGCGGCCGGGCGGGGACTGGGCTGGGCCCAGCGTCTCCCGGCCAGGAGATGCGGGTCCTGTGGAGGGGGTTTTCTCCGGGCTACGGCTGGGCCGGGCCGAGCCGATCTCTGGCTCGGCTGCAGGTTTTTTGCTGTGGCTGGATTCACTGGAGACTGCTGAGTGAAGAAGGAGAGAGAGAGGCTCTGGGCCTGCAGCGGGCTGGGCGCGGCGACTGCACTCTCCAGAGCAGCCATGAGGAGCTTTCCATCGCAGACGGCTCCAGCTCCTGCACCGGCCGAGGCCACAGAACTACCTACAACAGCCTGGGCAAGATTTTAACTCTTTCATTACCCAGATGAGACTTGCGGATTAATCTTTTTATCCAGACAGAGAAAAAGAGAGTGATCAACATGAAAAGAGACTTTATAAACTACCAGTGACAGGAAAGAAAAGAAGCTTCAGAAAAGGTAGAGAATTAAGAAGATGCATTAATTAAGCTGAAATATCTTTCTGTTAAAACTATGGAAATGGACAATAAGGTCTCGAAAACACTCCTTTAATTCATGACAGTAAATAGGGAGGAATAGAGTGTTCAAAGTGTAAATTTTGAGTAAGAAAGTAGAGTAATTATGGTACAGTGAAGTGCTGGAAGATTTGAAGCCTTGAGAGGCAATGAGAAAACTGTTTTCTAGTGAAGCTCACAGAAACAGATGAAGAAGACTTTTTGCCTTTGAATAACTTATCCTTAAAAATCCCATCCCTAGACTCATGGCCCATAGACACTTGAGAGTGATGTGAAAATGGGAGGAGTGGGCTCTAATAACAGCAGCTCTGGGCAGCTAACATTAGAGCAATGGAAAACTATAACAAAAATAGTTTTTCTTGTGAGAAACTCCATAAATTAACAGGAAGAAACTTCTGTTTCTCTATAAAGACTGGTGAAAAGACTGTAGCAAGAATTGGGACTGTTTTAACCATCAAAGTTCCAAAGTTTTTGTCTCTTTTGTCATGTGAACAAGGGAATAGTGGGTAGACTGGGGATGAAAAGGTTTTTCTGGAAGTTTATTCTGGTGTTCTTATTGTAGTTTGTGAATAAACTTTTCTTTTTTTTCCTTTTAAGTTTTATGCCTGTTTTGCTCTTGTTCTAATCCATATCTCACAGCAAGAAATAAGTAATTTTCTTAGTTATTGGTTTAAAACCACGACAGGTGGTGAGGCACTGGAACAGGTTGCCCACAGAGGTTGTGGATGACCCAGCCTTGGAAGTGTTCAAGGCCAAGTTGGATGGGGTCCTGAGCAACCTGGTTTATTGGAAGATGTTCCTGCCCAATAGAAGCTTTGCAATTAAGCCATGCTAAAGATGAAGCATCTCTAGCATTGATTTTTAAGTAAACTTTATTATTTAGTTTTAACACAAAAATCCACTAATGCATTAATGACTCAGAATTGTCATCTATAAAATACTGAAGTTAATCTGCCAAGAATTTATTGGGATTTCTTTTAAGAACTCTAATTACTGGGTTTGCTTTCTGAGACTGTAAGGCAGCATAAAGTACCATTTTCTATCTTGAATAACCACTAGTGTTAGAAATTAATTTACACATATACCTCATTATTTGTTTCTAAAAGTGGTACCAGTAGACAGAGCTACAAAATTATGCAATGATTACATACTCTGAAGCCAAATGTACAAGGATGTTGCAACATAAAATATGTCATACTGACTCAAACGTTTCACTAACATTCATCATATCCTTGTCTGCCAGTTTCTCATTCTCATTTGTCTCTCTATGGTATTCAAGCATGGATTTAATGCATCTTGATCACTTGTGAAGTTGTGTCTTAGAAACTGCAAAAAGTAATCAGCAAATATCTACTCAATGTTTTAAGTGGAAATCTTTGTAGCTAGCAATCTTTTAAGTCAGCTGTGTGACCAAGGCCATAATTAGCTGGTTATAAATCTGTACTACTTCCCAAAGAATTAGTTCTACCCTTTCTTGTCCTCACCTTATCACTTGTGCCAGCAGTCTCACTTGTGCCCTATGTGATGACAAGATCAAGGAAGTGATTCAGATAAAAACTAAACTAATCAAAGAAGTGAATTAGTTTTTAGTCAGAGTGGTTACCTGAAAGTGTTGCACAAACACTAGTAACAACCCAAGAGAGATTCCAATAATAAACCTCTTCGCGAAGACAGGACTAGCCTTCTCAGCTGCAAGACAGGCTAATGTGGCTAAAACAAAAACTCCCTCCCTTCAGATCATAGTTTGAAGATACGGGGTTTCAAGTCAAAAATCAAAGCTTTACTTTTAATGAAATTTTACCTTTCCACAAAGTCCCAGAATGGAGCAGGGATGAGGAGGGAGAAGGGCTAGCCTGAGGGACAGAAGCTATATAAAAATACTATTGCCACTAAAACTACCTCACTGAATCACAACCTTGGATGCAACTAAACAGCTCATTCCACTCACTAAGCACAGTATTTAATTCACAGAGATCTGAGGGAAAGGGGAGCAAAGCCTGAAAAGGGAGATGAGGGGGACACTTGGTAGAGTTGAGACAATTAAATCTTGCAAACACATAAATGAGACTTAAAATGTAGTATTAATACAAGACTTCATATAAGGTATAAAACAACAGTCATTCATGAGAAGGATTTCTAAACTGAGAGAGATGGGGAAAGGAGAAAAGGAACATCATATATATCAGTAGTTCTGGTTTTCATTTGCATGAAATTCCTTAAGCAGAAACTAGTCTTCATTTGAATTTTATATTAATCCTTTTTCATAGAACCCTCCTGCCTGAAAAAAATAAATCCCTTGATTGCCTTTCGACAGCAGAAAAAACAAAGCATTTAATATTGTGTACCTTTTAATTCTCCTTAAACAAAGAAGACAAAAATTGAAACAAACACACCAGCCCATCCCCAAAAATCACATGCTAAAACTAAAAAAAAGGAAAACAGTAATTTTGCTTGTATTCTTTATTGAGGATATGCACAAGTTATTTTTCCATTTTCCTAAAAAGACAGTTAAAATTTCAGTTAGCTAGACGACAATGTTTGTGTAATATGAAAATAACTGCTAAAGAACTTGATTGAATGCCTAAGGAACCAAAAGATTTGGAGGTAAAAAAAAAAAAAAAAAAGTGCAAACTAATGTTATAAATGCAATGGCAAAATAGGGTTAATATAAAAAGCGATTTATTATAAAACAATTTCAATCACAAACAACGAGAGAAAAAAACCACAATAAAATAAATCAGCGCAGCGCTGGGTGGACAGGGGTCTATACCCAGAGGTACAGATTTACCCAAATCCACGAAGGAGGGTAGACTGTCCGGGGTTTTTATAGGGATTTTGTGTCCTGAGGCCAAAACTCTGAGCAGTTACTGTTCAACAAAGAGTCTAGATGGTTGGTTGAATGAATTTCCTGGAACCGTGGAACTGAATCAATAGACGACTGGGCAGAGTCCTTTCACATGTGAAAGGTTCTGAGTGCTTCCCAATTGTATCTTCGGTTGGACTCTCAGGGTGGAGTGTCCAGGTCCGGTGCGGAGCCGATGGGTATCTCGGCTGGGCTCCTCTCATTGTTTGGCCTGATTGCATCTTCAGTCGGGGCTTGCAGGGTGGAGTGTCCAGGTGCGGTGTGGAGCCGATGGGCATCTCAGCCTGGCTCCTCTCATTGTTTAGCCTGATTGTCCGTGTCCTGCTCTTTCTTTCAGGCTGATAAATGTCGCCTAGGGTCGTTACTGCCTGAATGGGTAGTTACTGCTGGGTTTGGGGAGAAATCCTTAGGCCACACTATATTTTATATAATTTTTACATTGTTACAAATACAGTTATATACTTATTTATTCTTTCACAAATTTTTATCCAAGGTTACATTTATCACACTAATCAATGCTGAATGTGCTTAAATTAAGCTAAAAAATTTGGAGCTGTTTGTCTAAACAGAGTTCAGTTGTTCAGAAGAGGAAGAAGCTGGGAGAAGCTTGGGGAAATTAGCAAGGGATAATATTGAAAGGGAAATGTATCATAAATGAGAATTTATTTCTCATGGATAGACAACATTTGACCATGTTTTCAATAAACATATTTTATAGGTATTGTCTAATGATGATAAAGTAAAAATTCTTCAGTGTGACTTTGCACATTTTGTAGTAAGAAAAAACTTCCAGTGCCAAAAGTAATAAACTAATGTACCTCAAATATTCAGCATAATTCAGTAAAGAACCTCAAAAATTTGCCCATCTTAAAGGTCAGTGAGTACAACAAAGTTAATACAATGGTCACATGCTTAAACTAGATACAGTTAGTTTTGGAACAATGATTGCTTCCTTTCCATGTTGTCTTGGTTTGAAAGACAGGTGTCTCCTAAGGAAGGTGGGAACTTCCCTTGGAAAGGAGAATATGACCTCCCTCCCACCAAATTATTATTATAACTTCAAAATTAAGGAGTTTTAAGGCAAAGATATGGGAAAAGGAATAACAGTTCTTTACTAGTATGTATAACAAGGCAAACAAACAACAGCAACTATGACAGCAACTATGGCAGCAACAACAAACAGAACCAGAAACCCAGTAACAGCCTTCTTGGCTGCAGGCAGTTTCCTCTTTGGTGTACTTACAGTTGCAGCCGGCAGGGGCGCTGGCAGGCTCCCAGTGTGCAGGGCAGGTGCGATGATTCCCCCGCAGCTGCAGGGGGGTGCTGTGGCACGAGTCCAGCAATCTTTTCTCCATGTGGACAATGGTGGACACAGCCAGCAGAAAGGGATGGAGAAGGGGCTTCTTTTATGAATGCCCAGAGACAGCTGATCCCAGTGGCCCCTCTGGATAGCAAAAGGAGCTATAGCAGGAACCTCGGAGTAGCAAGCTGGGAAGGCAGGGATGAGCAAAGTTCCAGATTGGGTAGATTAGATGTATCAGAATCTCGGCAGCTGTAGCTGGAACCGTAGGGCATTTGGTCAGGCAGGGGGTGTGAATTACAGTGTAGCAAAGAAACCTCGGAGCAGTGGCAGAGAAAATGGCAGGGGCTGTGCAGTTGCCACTGGGTTCCTGAACACGACCAAGTGAGAGGCTCCCTTGGAGGGGTAGGGGGCTCGGGGATCCCAGGGTTTTCCCCTGAGGCACCTGAGCAGATGGTGAAATTCCTTTTTTTTTTAGTGAGGTAAGGTGTTAATAAGGTCCCAGTTCAGTGGTTGCTCTCATGAGCAAAAACTCACCCCATGGCAGAAGAAGGACCTGACTGGGCTCCTGCGGTGGTAGTGAATTCCCCCCCAGGCAGCAGCTCCAACGGTCCTCCTCTGAAGTCAAGAGCAAGAGAGAGGTGGGAGCTGCACCCAACCCCTTTTCCCCAGCCCAATTCTTGCGGTATCTCTGCCCCTCCACGAGAAACCTCCCAGATAAGAGGGCAGCCAGCTGCACACTTCCTGAGGAAACTTCTTGTATCTCTTAAGTACTCAGTCATTATTGTCTCTTAGCAACAAAAGATGGGAGAAAATCCTCAAAGAGAAAGAAACAAAAGGAGAACTCCTAAACCCCAACACATGCACTGCAAGCACTAATTGCAACACTGTGTACACCAGTATTAAACTGGTTACTTGCACGATACACCCAAGTCTCTCAGCCATCTCTCTCAGCCCCAACCAACATCTCATGAACATTGTAAAATCCAGTTCTTTCAGCAGATTACAACTAGTGCTACTGGCTTCTCAGCAGCAAATGCTGCCACCACACCCTGGCCAGAGCCACTGCCAACTGTGTTCAGCATGAACACATCAAGAGAACAGGAACAGAGAACAAATGTAGGAGATTTTACAAGGTACTTCAGCTCACCATTAAAACTTTTTAGATAATAACTCTGCACCTATCTTAGGTCACTACTCAGAATCCCTATCCACATTGTCTTGGTTTGAAAGATAGGTGTCTGCCAAGGAAGGTAGGAACCTCCCTTGGAATGAAAAATAAGACCCCCTTTTTCCAAATTATTATAACTTTGAAATTAAGGGGCTTTCAGGAAAAGATATGGGAAAAGGAATAACAGTTCTTTGCTAGTATGTATATGTATAACAAGGCAAACAAACAACAACAATGGCAGCAACAATAAAAAACAGAAACAAAACCAATAGCCTCTCAGCTGTCAAGCACCTTCCCTTTTGGTGCAGTTGTGGTCACAGCCGACAGGGGTGCTGTTGGCTCTCGGCTGGGCAGGGAAGGTGCAATAATTCTTCTGCAGCTGCAGAGGGCGCTGTGGTGCAAGCTCAGTTGCTTCTTCACGTGGGTAATGGCGGGTGCAGCCAGTGAAAGATACTAAAAAGTGGCTTCCTTTACAACCTCACAGGGGCAGCCGGTCCCAGTGCCCCTCCAGATAGCAAAATGAGCTGTAGCAGGAACTTCGGAAGCAGCAAGCTGGAACGGCAGAGGTGAGCATACCCCAGAGTGGCAAACAAAATATAACAAAAACTCCTCAGCTGTAGCAGGAGCGGCAGGGTGTCCCAAGAGTCAGGGGGTGAGGAGTTACAGTGTAGTGAAAAGCCCATAGCAGTGTCAGAGAAACGGAGGGGCTGGGGGCAGCAGCAGCCCAGCTCCTGAACACGGTCAGGAGGAGCTCCCTTGGAGGGAGGAGGAGTCCCGGGTTTTCCCCTGAAGCACCTGAGTAGATGGTGAGGGTCCTTTCCAGTGAGGTAGGGTGTTAATAAGGTCCCAGTCCAACGACCGCTGCTATGAACAGAGCTTCACGCACGGTAGAAGACAGTAGGAGACGGAACCCCGCAGTGGTGGCGAATTCTTCCCACAGCGACCACAGCCTGTCTCCCCTTCAATCCCGAGAGTGAGAGCAAGAGAGCGAGAGAGAAGGCGAGCCCAGCTCCTCACCCCCCAGCCAAAATCTCGTGGCAACTCTGCCCTTCCCAAGAAAAAGCCCCCCACCTAAGATAGTGCCTCCAGCTGCACTCCTGCCCCTCCCCCTTGGCTACATCTTTTGTCTCTCTTAAGTACTGGTCATTATTGTATCTTAGCAACAAATGGGACAAAATTCCACGACAGAAAGAAAAAGAAGGAAAAAATCCTAACCTCCAACACCCATATAAAGAAAAAATAAAAGTATATTTCTTACAATCACCCTTAATTTATAGTTACTGTATTGCCTGAAGCATGAAACAAAAGTAAATGTGACCATTTTCCTCCACTTACCTTTCTTGTCAACAGACTTTTACGTCTCATTCCACAAGCCTCTAACTGAAGACGCCCTCGCAATGCCAATTCAATTAACATACAGCCACGCAATCCAGAAGAGATGCAATCATTCCAAAACGATGTGTAACCCTGTGAAGAATGAAAGGCAGTAAGATATTTCCATTTTCACCTGAAAACAAATAGAAAAAGAGGCTTACTGCATTCTCTAAATAGATCTCTGGCCCTCATACACTAGCATCACTAGTCAACTACCATTTGTTATAGATACTGTTGTGAATTCATGTTGTAAATATTGGCTTTTCACAATTATTCTGATAAATATATATTATATGCTTTCACTATATTTTCTCTCTTAGCAAGTTATAGGCTTAGATAGGAATTCTGAATGGTAAGAATATGTTTCATCCGGACAAGGCAAGACAATGGGAGGATCAAGCTGTGGAAAACAGGCTATTATCAGCAGCAGGAAATGGAGAGCAAACTGTTATCAAAAAGCCGGTACCAGGACGTTGGCGGGGGGGGGGGGGAAAGATATGAAGCCCGTCTGCTCTCAGAGGAAGGATGAGGGGCCTGGACTCTTATCAACAAGTGACCATCTGCAGAAAAAAAAAAGGAAACCAAAAACTCCAAAATAATGCTGACCAGCTAGAATAATGATGACCAGCAAAAAAATTATGCTGACCAGCAGAAAATGAGACTGTGCAAGAGCATGATCCAAGAAGGCGGAACCAGGGAGGGGACATGCTTGAATATGCATTAACCCCTCACAGCAAGGATGGGATAAAAGGGGTATCCCTGAGATACCAGGTGTGCTCTTGGCAGCGCGCCAAGGCACCCGGCCATAACTCTTTGCTTTATGTCTCTTATTGTCTTTATTAAACTTTTTTAAAATTTTACAGGAGTGAACTTCGTTTTTCACACTATGATTTCCCCAGTAATGCAAAACAAATTATGTGCTCTAGTAATTATTTGCTCTGTGATTAGCAAAGTCATTCTTGAATATACTATCTGTAACATTTAGCCTGGTCAATTTAGCATTGCAAAGGTGGCCTGTTACTGTGAAGCTTAAGTAGCTGAGATAAATGCTGCAGTAATTCAACTACTTTAAGGTCAAAGAATACCTAAAATAACATCACTTATTCTTTAACATAAAATTCTGTTAACTTTTAGTTCCACTTCTAGCAATTAACAGCAATACTTTCTCAGCTATACTTCATGCAGAATGTTTTATAAAAACAGCTCGCTACAGGAGAGGAAAAGGTTATAGCTTTGTTTTTTTTAAGAGTGCTTAAAATACTGAGAAGTATCACTAAAAAGGCTTTAACATTGTTTTTTGCTTTTGTCTTACACTAGACAGCTTGACATGAAAGAAGGGATTACACTATACTCAGTTATCCATGGATAATATAGGTTACAGATTAGCCATGCTAGATAACCACATTAGCTGCATACAGAACCATGAAATATAAACACCATTTCAACACAAAGTCAACTTGTATCCAAATTGCTGCTTCAAAATCAGCATGTTGTTCTCCAAAGAGCACAAAAGCAGGATTTACTCAGCAGCAAAGAGGAACTTCACTGCATCTTGTAGCACATACCTCCTACCTTCTGCTAGCCTGTAATTTAGGTATGGACATGAAATTTAAAAAAGGACCAAAAAGGCCTATACTATAAAAGAAAAAAAATTTCATCACAGATATTCCATACTTTGTTGTTATTAGGCCCTGAACATTTTGTCATGGTGTTGTGAATTCATGTTGTAAATATTGGCTTTTCACAATTATTCTGATCAATATATATTACTTGCTTTCACTATATTCTTTTCTCTCTTAGCAAGTTATAGGCTTAGATAGGAATTCTGAATGGTAAGGATATGTTTCATCCGGACAAGGCAAGACAATGGGAGGATCAAGCTGTGGAAAACAGGCTATTATCAGCAGCAGGAAATGGAGAGCAAACTGTTATCAAAAAGCCGGTACCAGGACGTGGGCAGGGGGGAAAGATAAGCTCAGCTGCCCTCAGAAGAAGGATGAGGGGCCCAGACCCTTATCAACAACTGACCATCTGCAGAAAAAAGGAAACCAGACTCCAAAAGAATGCTGACCAGCTAGAATAATGATGACCAGCAAAAAAATTACGCTGACCAGCAGAAAATGAGACTGTGCAAGAGCATGATCCAAGAAGGCGGAACCAGGGAGGGGACATGCTTGAATATGCATTAACCCCTCACAGCAAGGATGGGATAAAAGGGGTATCCCTAAGATACCAGGTGTGTTCCTGGCAAGGCGCCAGGGCACCCGGCCGTTTTAACCCTTTGCTTTATTTCTTATGTCTCCTAATTGTCTTTTATTTATATTAAATTCTTTTTATAATTTATTAAGTGAATCTCATTTTTAAGAATGGGAAGTGGTCAAATCACCATCCCTGGAGGTATTTAAAAGACATATAAATGTGGGACTTAGGGACATGCTTTAGTGGTGGACTTGGCAGTGTTAGTTTAACAGCTGGACTCTATGATCTTAGAAGACTTTTTTAAAGTTTCAACACATTCATACACCATTCTTCAACTGAAATGCAAATTTCCAGTGGATGCCTTTTCATGTTTCACTCATTTGTCTCAGAAATTAAAAAAAAACAACTTGGGAGCTTTTGAGTTGACATTCAGGCTGCTACTGAAACTTTTTTAAGGGGAGGGAGGGAAGAGAGAAGGAAGAGAAAAAAAGATACAAAGATGCCTTCTGAAAACTTGTTTGTTACACAAGAAAAAAAAAAGTCACAGACTTCTGAATCCTAATATGAATTTCACAAAGGCAAATCTTAAAATCAGGGAAAATACCACTCGTATTTTGAATGTTTTCAAAATTCCTATTTCAACTTTCCAAAAAATCTCTTCAGGATTAAAATATAAAATTCAGTAAGAAATCCAGCTACACTGATTTTGCAAGAATAAAGAAACTACATTTTAGCATTAATCTAATCAACACAAAACAGCACATCTGAAGCAGGCAAACTAGCTCCCTAATGACATATTTCAATACAATGAAAAGAATCATAAACTGGAGACCTTCACATGACAAAAAAACGATGCTGTAACACTAAATCTTCAGCAATAAATGAAGTTTCTAAAAGCCAAACATGAGTAGCTACGGTCCGAGAGAATTTCTGTACTGAAGTGAATTAACATTACTTCACTCTCACAAAGGA
This sequence comes from Pseudopodoces humilis, assembly GCF_049639895.1. Lineage (NCBI taxonomy): Eukaryota > Metazoa > Chordata > Aves > Passeriformes > Paridae > Pseudopodoces > Pseudopodoces humilis. The sequence goes on along the minus strand of NC_142211.1, from coordinate 8,589,900 downwards.
CATTTTCATTTTCGCCAGTGAAAGTGTAAATACAACTAGAAATATTTACTGTTTCAGCAGACTGCAGTACATGACAATTATTTCAGTGCACATTATATGAGTTTTCTTTCAGCAAATAAGGAATTAGTTACAGATCAAATAAGTATTTTATCTTAATATAATTATCTGAACTACAGAAGAAGGTGTTGTGCCTCTAGCTGCTTCAATTTGCTTAGTTGTGGCACACTGTTTAGAGGACAAGATCAGCTGTTTGCATTACTGTATTTTAATAGATTCACAACTTGTACTGAATGAGAGCTCAAAAAAAACCACAAAACAAAAACACACAAAAAATGAAACAACAAACCAACCATAAAACCCCCTACATGTATAAAAAACTTAAATGGAGTGACAACTACAGAGAACCTAGCAATCTCTCAGTTTTCTATGGGACTGAGTTACAAGATGTCTGGAAGAACTGTAATGAAAAAAGTGACCTGTACCCATGTCAGCTGTTGTTTGTAAATCAGCTAACAATATTTGCCACTTTGTTCTTTTGGGAGAGGTGACCTCAGAAGCTTCAGTAGTTCTACAGAATAGCTTCCATTTTGCTATGGCTTTGACCGGCCCTACTGCAATATTATTTTTAACCTAACACAGCAAAGTATTGCTTTGTAAGTATTTCAGTAAATATTTTTTATTCCTATAGCAACAGGCTATTGCTCTATTCAAAACAGAGGAACATGATTCACTTTCCCAATCATGTTTCTGAAGGGTTTCCAAATAAATTATAAATGCTCCTTTTGTTCTAGTGCTCCTGTTCCTTTAAGGACACCAGATCTGTCATGAACATCTTTTAGCAGATAACCCTTAAAACCTATCTTGACTTTGAAATACAGAAATAGTTACATGTACACAGAAGATACAAATGGAAGAATCATTGGTAAAAAAATAAGAACAACCAGCCCATATACATAAACTACCCTTTAATTAGGCCAAATGAAAAAAAAAGTTAATTTTGTTCAAGCACTGAAAATAGGATTGAGGTGTGCTTTGTCTTGGGGCAGCTGGACATTCCCATGACTGCACCCATACTGCAACAACACAAAACTTTTGTCTGTGGTTGTTACAACCATTCCACTATCCTGAAAGCAGGAGTCTCATATAACAGTGTCCTGGAAACACTAAAGTAATCAATCCATCACTGTCTAAATTTGCCTGAAATTCTCTCTCCTATGAGTAAAGGTTCTGCAATCTACACTTAAAAATTATTAATGGTAGGTCCTTACATGCAAGGCTTCTTTAATAGAATTTACAGTGTTAAGCCATATTCACCAGTGATTAATATTAGAAGTGAATTTACCAAAAAGAAACCCCTCAAAACTAAGTTATCAATGCAGTTCTCAGTGATTTTCTGAGAAAAAAAGTTTTTTTTAAGGAAACATGTTCTTAGGCTAATTCAGACTATTTTATTTATTTTAAACTCAACACTAATTATTTTATCCTGTTGCAGTAAAAAGGAAGGACATTATCAGGTTTAAATTTACTGGCTTTCCTTTGCCTTTCCCTTACACTTCATGTAGTTTCAGAATTATACTTTACAGACCCTATACTGCTTTTCTCTGCTTGCTGTCATGACAAAATCTCACATAAATGTCATGGGAAATACATTTTACCAGAAGTAAAAATTTTATTAAAAGCATTTCCAGATGCATAAAGTACCTAAGTTTTGCTAACTTATCATAAGAACAACAGAGAACAAAAACAAAACCATTTGAAAATTAATCTATAGTTTTATTTTAAAATTCAAATCATGGAGATTTTAACTCATGGAGACAATGCTGTTTACACAGTGTTAGACAAAAAGAGTACAATCAGACACAAAACCAAAATACAAACCCTAATGAATCATGTCTAACAAAGCACAGAAATGGTGCATGCTGAGGTTTGTGCACATAAAATCCCTACCCTAGAGACATTATCATCCCTTTTGTCTGACATCTCAACTGCAAAATCTCAAGAGAGTCACAAATATATGTACCACTGTAATCACTTACTTTTTACATGCAAATAAATATTAGATTATCTGCAGTGTTTGCCACTGTTGCACTTAGCAACATTGGATGATTTACAATTTTGATGCACACCAATGCAAAGCTGGATTTTTAGACCCAATGTTTGATATACTAGGTATACTTGCACCATATATTCTTTCTAGGCAGACAGATTGTTCCTTGCCTTGAAATCTTTATAGCCTAATGCCTGCAAAATTCAGAAGATTTAGCACACACTCATGGGAGGGGGGAAAGGGCTGAATGATCATCCAGTCTATACCACCTTCCTCAAGGAAAGACCTCCTAGGTAATCCTTACAGATATCTGTCTTGTCATGCTTAACTTACTTTCATGCAGCTATTCAGGTATGTAGAGAAAGAGAAATGTGTATACACACAAGCCTTCAGATTCAACAGATAGAACACTGAATACCTACTGACTTTATTAGGATGCCATGGCAAGGTCCAACTGAAAAAAAAATGTGATTACAGGAATATGGCCCAAAATACACAATCTAAAGGAAAAATAAAATATGTTATTGTGGCAAGTATATATATAGATACACAAACACGCATTAAAAAACAACTGTTAACTAGGAAAATTACTCTTTAACCAATTCTTTATCAACCATCAAATCTATTTTAGATGCAGTGTAGAGTCAACATAATTTAGCAGCTTTCCCTCCATTATTCTGCACTCAGTTTTAGACTTCCACCCAAATCAATGAACTGCTTCATTAGTTTCTCACAAAAAAAAAAAAGCAGGTTGCTTAACAAAACTCATAATACATAAATAAAGGTATATTATGCTTCACCATACATTGCATCAAACTAAACTGACAGGATTTTGTGTGGTGTGCATGCTTTTTATATTAATTACCTCTTCCAAATTAAACAAAAAATCCAGCACACTGGTAGAAGTATACCTTCCTCAATGACTGTTATTAACAGTTTCATGTCACCTAATTAAGCTATAAATTCAGTAAAAATGCAGAATTACATAATAATGCCATTTCCTCATTTTGACAAACTCATTATTCAAGGCCCATTTTTGTCAAATGTATCTCCCCAAAGTCAAAGATATTTTTAACACAACAGTAGTCTGGAAAGTCTTATTAAAAAGGGCCACTAAGCATACTAAAGCACCTTGAGAACCCCATAAGCACCATAAAGTTGTGTCTGACAAAATACATAGGAGTACATAAGCCTTCCACATTAGAGTTACAGGTAAGTACAAGAGTACAAAAATGTTAGAGGTCTAACCAGGGCCTCTAAGTCAACTACCAACGCTATCAGAGGCTCCAGGTCCTCTTCCTCCTCCAAACCCTATTCTGCCTTCCTTGAGGTGCTACAAACATTAGAGCCCCTCTACAAACCCTGCATTCAAAGGGCAATCCAAAATCTCCTACAGGTCTCCTTCCGCTCAACATCAAATCACCTTCCTCACCTCATCCTGAATCCCGAGCCTGTTCCAGCACGCGCTAAGCTACATAACAGTCCACCGTCCCCCACAACGCCTCTGCCCCAATCCTACAGCAACGCTCACCTAGCAGCATCTTTGCTCCTATCCCACCCGCACCCTAGCGCCACTTACGTTCCCCTTCCCCATCAACAACCTCCATGAGCCCCCGAATAAGCGGTATCCCGTCAGCCACCCCCTACTCAGCGCGCCCGGCCGCACCTCACGGTCCTTGAGGCCCAGGAGCAGCACCTCTTCCATGAGGGTGAGGCGTGTTTCCTTGGAGTCGCCCTTCTCATCGTCGCCGGGTTCGTCCCGGTGGCCTTCATCCCCAGGGCCGCCTCCCACCTCCCGCTCCTTGGCGGCGGCAGCATTGCGGGAGGCCTCTGTCCGGCGCTGCACCAGCCCGGAGCTACGCTGGGTCAAGGAAGTCATGGCTGGAGGCGGTGGACGGTCAAAGGCCCGCCACGGGGAAAGGAACTTGGCCACAGATCGGGAGGGGAAAAGAAGAGGCGGCAGCCGTTCCTGCCTCCGCCCTTATCCACACCGAGGCAGAGGCCGGCCGGGGGGAATCATGGGGAGCAGGATTCGGCCGAGGCAGGAGAGGCGGAGGCAGTGGCGGTAGGAGCCGGCGTTCCCCGTCTGCTGCGGCCGAGCCGGCGGAGGTGATTTCTCCTCCAATATGGCGGCGCAGGCTGATGTCAGTGGAGGATGTGGTAGTGGCAGGCGGGGGCGGTACGACCGGAAAGTGCCGTGGACGGGAGGAGCCCCTCATGGGGCTGGAGCTGTGGACGGAGACCCTCAGGGAGTGCGGGTGGTGCCAGCTGTTATTGACTGTTACTAGTCATTACCTGGAGCTGTGGAGGACGGTTAATCCAACGCTCAGGGCGGAGGGGAAGGGGGGCTGGACAGCCGGTGCCCGCCGCAGCATAATCCGGGGGCTGGGTAGTACACTCTCATAAATTAATTTTTTTTTTTTTTTAAGCGCTTTATTTACACCCTTAAGTCTGCTAGATTTCACTTTTAGCCCAAAGTCTGATTGCTAGTGCAGCCCCCAGGAATACATGCATCTACATATATAAACTCAGCAACTAAACTCAGGTGAGCACACAGAGCTCCCAATAATCTTGACTTTAAATCGAGTAAATTGAGTCCGTTGTCTGTGCTGTCAATGAGGCATATTTTCAAACCTTGAGCCCTTTTGAGCATGGCATGCCAAAAACTCAAAGCTACTTATCAAGGCTGAATCCTATATATGTTTCTAGGTAGCATATTTTATTAAAGATTAAAAGTGCTTAAGATGCAAGGATTGTCTGTACCTTTTTAGTCCATGTCCTGGGGTGACTTTATGATACTGGTATCCCCAATCGTCTGGTTTATGTTATATATTAAGTTCTGCACCTTTAAGACTGGCTTTGAGAGCAAGAGAGGGGGAAGAAGAAGCGCGCAGTTTGTGTTAAAGAAAAACATCACTCCCCCACATCCCGCTCCTGGACTGTGGTGTCTGCAGCACGGACAGACAGCGGGACAGAGCTTCTCTCTGGCTTTTTAGTTAGCTTTAGCTAGCTGAGGCAGAGGAGTTCCCTGGACCTTTGTTTTTTTCCTTTTCTTGGATCTGTGCAAACCTGCTCTGGACTGAACACCCAGCCAGATCCCGGGAGCTCACGCCTTTGCCCCACCGGGGCCTGGGCCTCGGCACTTTTCCAGCGCCGAAAGGACTGATAAGAACCTGAGCGAGCCGAGCTACACCACATGAAAAGGACTTTTCTTCCTAGACTTGCCATCCCATCGAACAGCGAGAGGTTTTATTATTTAATATTATTCAATTTCTGTTAAATAAGCAGCTTTTTCCACTTCTCTCCAAGGAATTTTTTTTTCCTTTCCCGGACCAGTTGGTGGGGAGGGGGCATTTCCCTGGGGAAATCCCCATTTGGAGTTTTCCTCCCTAATTTGCCCTAAACTAGGACAGTCCACAATTAGGATATTGCATTTGGCCATATTGAGATAGCATATAGATTTTAAAAAATAATATGTATAATATGTATCTAAGATATAAACAAAATATTTATATAAATATAAATATATACTTAGGTGCACTTTGTTTACCAAGAGCTCCAAGTCACTTTGCAAGTCGCACCATTATTTCTCACACCCTCAATTCTTGCATAATCTGCTAATGTGACATGGCGATAATTCAGTATAGTTTCTTTAAGACCATTGATAAAAAAGAATAGCAGACAGACAAAACTGATCCCGAGAGGATCTGAATCACTCGCACAAATGTTTATTGATTGTTCCTCTTCTGTTTGGAGACCTGACAATTATTCACAGCTCACTTAGTGTGTGGCATTCTTATTTTTTTATCTTTCTAGTTTTTTAATTAAAATGTTGTCATGGTTTGACACTGGCCAAATGCCAGACACCCATGAAAGTTGCTCGCTCACCCTCCCCTGCCACAGCTGGGCAGAGGAGAGAAAAAAATAAACAAAGGATTAATTAGTTGATAAAAGGACTGGGAGAAAACACTCCAAGGGTTCAACAGGTTCAACTTAGAATTGCAAAGTGAATTTATTGCTAACAAAGTCAGAGGAGGATAATGAGAAGTAAAATAAACCCTCAAAACCACCTTTTCTTCCCCTAACCCCTCCCTCCTTCCCACCGACAGCTCAGGGAGACAGGGCATGGGGGTTTTGGCCAGTTCGTCACCTGAAGTTTTCTTCCACTGCTCAGAGTAGTCCTTCCCCTGCTGCGCCATGGGGTCCCTCCCATGGGAGCCAGTACACCAGAACTTCTCCAACATGGCTCCAGATCTCGTGAGCAGAGTCTTCCCAAAACTGCTGCAACGTGAGTCCCTTCCACAGGCACACAGTCCTTCCAAAACTGCTGCAGCATGGGTCACTCTTCCACGGAGTGCAGTCCTCCAAGGACAGGCTATTCCAGCCTGGAAGCAGGGGCCACTCTCTCCATCAGGTCTCCCACTGGATCAGAGCCTCCTCCAAGCATCCACCTGCTCCGGCATGGGCACCTCCCCCATGGGCTCTGGGTGAATCTCTGCATCCCCCATGGACCTCCATGGGCTGCAGGGGGACAACCTACAACTAATGCAGCACTTACAGGATGACTGCTGTAAATATTATAAGAACCCCTTCATTCTTGTCCCCCATGGGGATGTGCCCACCCTTCACAGAACACAGGCAGGGGGAAATCTCATAATATATACAACATGAACTTAGGTATTTTAGACAAAGGAGGCTCAAGCTTGCGGGACGTGGTCCCGAGTTTATTGTATGTGAATCGCCCAGGACAAGAAAGAGACCGAGGTGCCTGGGGTGCTGTACTTAAACTATGGGGAGGGGGTGGTCAGGGGATACAGGGGAGTTAAAGCCAATGGGATAGGGAAAAAGAAAGGGAAGTTAGGTAGGGAATAACCTTATATAAAACCAAGGGTGAGTTCTTCCCTTGGGACATACCATAATTTTTAAATGCACTACAACAGATGGCCAGGGTATCAGACCCAGCTAGCATGGGTTTAGGAGGAGTAGGCCATGTTTGACCAACCTGATCTCCTTTTATGACCAAGTGACCTGCCTGGTGGATGCTGGAAAGGCTGTGGATGTTGTCTATTTGGACTTCAGCAAGGCCTTTGACACTCCCACAGTAAACTCCTGGAGAAGCTGGGAGCCCACGGCTTGGACAGGAGCACTCTTTGCTAGGTTAAGAACTGGCTGGATGGCTGGGCCCAGAGAGTGGTGGTGAACAGTGCTGCATCCAGCTGGTGGCCAGTCACCAGTGGTGTCCCTCAGGGGTCTGTGCTGGGGCCAGTCCTGTTCAATATTTTTATTGATGACATGGATGAGGGTATGGAGTCTTTCATTAGTAAATTTGCGAACAACACTAAGCCTGGAGTGTGTGTCAATCTGTTGGAAGGTAGGAGGGCTCTGCAGAGAGACCTGGAATGGTTGGATGGATGGGCAGAGTCCAATAAGATGACATTTAATAAGTCCAAGTGCCGAGTCCTGCATTTTGGCCACAATAACCCCCTGCAATGCTACAGGCTGGGGACAGTGTGGCTGGACAGAGCCCAGGCAGAAAGGGACCTGGGGGTGCTGGTCGACAGCATGAGCCAGCAGTGTGCCCTGGTGGTCAAGAAGGCAAATGGCATTCTTGCCTGTATCAGGAATAGTGTGGCCAGCAGGAGCAGGGAGGTCATTCTTCCCCTGTACTTGGCACTGGTGAGGCCGCACCTTGAGTTCTGTGTCCAATTCTGGGCCCCTCAGTTTAGGAAGGATGTTGAGATGCTTGAGTGTGTCCAGAGGAGGGCAACGAGGCTGGTGAGGGGTTTGGAACACAAGCCCTATGAAGAATGGCTAAGGGAGCTGGGGTTGTTTAGCCTGGAGAAAAGGAGACTCCGAGGTGACCTTATCACTCTCTACAACTTCCTGAAAGGAGGTTGCAGTCATATGGGGATCGGTCTCTTTCACCAGACAGCAACTGACAGAAAGAGAGGACACAGCCTTATGCTGCACCAAGGGAAATTTAGGTTGGATGTTAGGAAAAAGTTCTTCACAGAAAGAGTGATAAAATACTGGAATGGTCTGCCTGGGGAGGTGGTGGAGTCGCCATCCCTGGATGTGTTTAAAAAAAGGCTGTATATGGCACTTGGTGCCATGGTTTAGTTGAGGTATTAGGGCATGGGTTGGACTCAATGATCTTGGAGGTCTCTTCCAACCTAATCATTCTGTGATTCTATGAACCTGCTTCACCATGATTATCACCATGACCTGCAGAGGAATCTCAGCTCTGGTTCCTGGAGCGCCTTCTCCCCTTCTTTCTCCACTGATCTTGGTGTCTCCATGTTGTTTCCCTCACATGTTCTCACCTCCTCATCTACTCTGACTAGAAGAGAAAAACTGTGTCCCCTTTGTTTTTAATTTCTTCTTAAATATGTTATCATGGAGGTGTTACCAACATCTCTCATTGGCCCAGCTTTGGCCAGCAGCATGTCCATCTTCAGAGCCATCAGGGATTGTCTCTGCTGGACACGGTGGAAGCTTCTAGCAGCTTCTCCCAGAAGCCACCTCTGTGTCCCTCCCTGTTGCTCTATTAGGAACGGCGAGAAGAATGACACAGACTCTCTAGGAGTCAATCAGGAGTATTTCTCTCGGTTTATTGCTTTAGATCTTTTTTATAGACCGATACGTGAAAAGTACAGAAAAGAAACTCTTATTGGTTAGTAAACTAACACATCACCATCATTGGTCAGTGGGGTACACCACCCCTCGACCTTCTCTTGCCAGAAAACAAGGAACAGACAAACAGCACCTGCAAGGCTGTTTTCTGTCTCTGAGGATTGTTTTAATTCCTCCCTATAATTTCCCAGGCCACTTTCTCAGGCAAGACTGAGAAAGCTATGCGGCCTGCAATTTCTACAGGCACTTTGCTCCCTGCTTCACAGTTAGCATCCATACCTCCCCCCCCCCACTACCAAAAGAACAGGCTGTGCCAAACCAACACAAATGTTTTACTGTACCAGGTCAACTGCCAAAACAAAGCTTAAGCATATAACCATCACTGGGGTTTTTTTTTACCAAATAAGCATTTGCTCAGAGAAGAGATACTGTTGGGAAAATCTTTAATTGTAACAAACAGTGTTTAGTTTTGCTAATGCTGACATCTCAAGATTCAAAAATAGTTAACAATTTGTTTAGAGAGTTACAGGGAATGAGAAGTGGGTTGTAAAACAAGGCCCTGCCTAATTGTTACAAAAGGTGGAATATGTAAAAATATATTTTAAGAAAGGATGTTCTTTGATGTTTGATCTTTGTAACTTTCTAGCCTAATCAACAAGAAGGAAGATTTAATCCATGAAACAGAGCAGCTGACAACCTCTGAGCGATATCCAGGTGTTAGAAAAACAAATTAAAGTTTAGGGATTGACATGCTTCAGTGGTCTCAGACTGTGGGGAGGGGGCGTGGTGGTTAACATTGCAGAAGGATGTACCACTGATAATGGACACAAGGAATGCAGAATTTATGGGCCTCAAGGACATTTGGCAGAACTCCCAAGATAAGGAAGAAACTCAGCAGCTGCTGAAATCAGCTCCAACTGGGTCAAATGTAATCTCAGCAGGGGGAGATCTGTGACCAGCGACCCACAGGCCACCAACCCAAGAAACCTACTGTCCCAAAATAAAAGAGTAACTGAGCATGCAGGCTAAGTAGCATGAGAAGCAAGAGAACCCTTAACCCATAGAAGATACAATGCTAATTAATAAGAGAACTATGTAACTTGTAGCCAATGAACACTAATTCCTTTGTTTGCTAAAATATATTAGTTCAAAATTTTGATAATTGGTGTGTATGTGTTAGGAGGATCAATTCCCTTATAAACCCAGTGCCAAAATAAAGTAATGCCTGCTTTCTAATACTGAAATTACAGTGTTAGATAGTTTTATTTTCCTGATATTTTCAGTGAAAATTTCAGGCAATCCTGGTGGGAACCTGTATTAGATGCTTGATGGATTCACAGGATCGAGAGGACTCCAGCATGCACCAAAGGTTTTTTTGGCAGATCCTCTGCTCCCCTGATCCAATGAGTTCAGGGCACAGCCCCTGGGTTTTATTAAAGCATTACTGGAGGGGGGGAAGTATAATGAGGCTGGAAAATCTCCCAAGATTAAAGTCAAGGGAACTTGTAAACTGGGTTTTGGACTAGTTTGCACATTACAAAGGGGGCAACCGAAGTACCAGCCCTTTGGAAGGTTAAAAAGTGTGAGCAGGTGTTGCACACCACTCAGAATAAAAAAATGGGTGTTGCATATCCCTCTCAAAGGGAAATTTAATTATGTTTTATTGTCATGGTTGCTATTCTTTCTAAATCCCCTGCTTCTCTGTTGCCACTGTCCGCCCAGCTGCAGCCAGGGAAACAGGGGAGATTTTATATAGCATGGACCAGTGGGCTAAAAATGAGGCTCTTCCCCTTGCTGAGATGGAAGTTCAGCTTTATTCTTGTTCCTGGGATCCCGTGGAGAAAGAGAGCAGGAAGGAAAGAGGAAGAATATTGATAACGCGCATCTTTTTGAAGGCAGGGGGAAGAGGGTGGTGTAATTTACAAAGTTTCTAATTTTTGAATTGCCTAATTAAAACTCTCTCTTTTCTTTTTCTTTTTTTTTTTTTTTCTGTTTCTCTTATTCTGCTTCATTTCTTCTGCATTTTTCTTTCTATTCCTGGATTTCTCAGCCTCCTTTGGACTGAATTCTTTTGGGATCCTCCCTCGTGGGGAGCCCTGCTTATCTCAGTTCTTATGATTTGAAGAAAACTCCCAATCTTGTTAGAATCTTGTTTCTCGTGTTTATTAAAAGGTCATCACAAAACTTAACAGGTCTTTTTAGGCTGGCTGCACAAGGTTATATCTTTGCAATCTGGTACATTCTTCTGGTGGTACAACAAGGCCTTGTGGCACGCTTCGTGTCTGATGCACAAAATGGCCCCGAACTACGCAGTTCTTTTATCTTTATACCTATTTTTACCCAATTAACAATAGACACGTATATTATTTTTCTTAATGACCCAATGACCCATCACCTGTGCTGCACTATGGCATTTTTTGTCCAATCATTTACTATTACCCAAAAACCTCTAGGAGAAGAACATGAAGAAGAAAGAAGAAGGGACAAGAGACAACACCCTAAATCCACCATCTTGTCTCCTGTTCTCTAAACTAACTTTTTCACCCAGTGATTTAAGAAAATTTTCTAATCTACACACTTACACTTTTAGCTTTTTCTATCTGACTTTAACATTTGTTCTCATGTATCACCATGAAAACATGCTCATGAATTTCATGTTATATGAAATTCAGTGTTTTTCTGGATCTTATAACTAAGTATTAGAAACAAGGGCACACACTCTGTATTCCAGACTCCAACAGGTGGCTTACATTCACACAGCCAATAAGGAGAACTGGGGAGAAAGAGATAAGGAGGGAGAAGCTTACATTCTATACTTTGGGGGTACAGCTTTGGTTATACCATTTTTCTAAATGCATTACAACACCTCACCCTTTCTTATTATATAAAAAAAAAATTTTGAAATGTCACAAGCTTATCCTGATACAGAACACGAGTTTGTCCACCACTCATGACTGGTGGGCCAGTTAGATTGCTTCCAGTCTGCTAGTTCTATGTGGTTGATTTCTGAGGAAGTAGAGACTAAATTCTTGAGAGCTTTTAAAACTAAACAACAGACAATCCCAAATGCTAGCACAATTAGAAACAGAACAACAAAAAACAACAAGGTTGTTTTGACTGTCGAAGTCCACCATCCTGTGAATCCCCAGCCTTTGAACAGCTCACTAAACCAGTCCTCAGCTTCTTGCTTCACTTGTCCGATCAAGTTCTTCATCTCTCAGAGGGCTCCGTGAACGTTGGGAGCTTTTAAGGACAGGTTTAGGCAGCAAAGTCCTTCAAATTCCTGGCATTCGTGTCCATGCAGCAGCAGAAGGAAATCGATGGCAGCACGATTTTGGAGTGTTGCCTGTCTGGTAATCTCTTTGTCTTCGACAAGGGAGCTGAGTGTAACTTTTCTCTAAAAACTCTCTTTTCTGTTTCTCTGATTCTGCTGCATTTCTTCTGTATTTTTCTTTCTCTTCCTGGATTTCTCAGCCTCCTTTGGACTGAATTATTTTTGGATCCTCCCTCGTGGGGAGCCCTGCTTATCTCAGTTCTTATGATTTGAAGAAAACTCCCGAGCTCGTTAGAATCTTGTTTCTCATGTTTATTAGAAGGTCATCACAAAACTTGGCAGGTCTCTCCAGGCTGCCTACACAAGGTTAATCTTTGCAATCTGGTACATTTCTTTCTTCTGGTGGTACAACAAGGCCTTGTGGCTCACCCTGTGCTAGATGCACAAAATGGCCCCGAACTACGCAGTTCTTTTATCTTTATACCTATTTTTACCCAATTAATAATAGACACGTATATTATTTTTCTTAATGACCCAATGACCCATCACCTCTGTGCTGCACTATGGCATTTTTTGTCCAATCATTTACTATTACCCAAAAACCTCTAGGAGAAGAACATGAATGTCCTCGTTTAGGGCAAATTTGGAAGAAAACCTCCAATGGCCCCCCCCCGGGAAGCAAACCCATGTGGCCCCTTTCTCCCATCCCCCAAACAGTTCGGGAAGAGATTTCTCTGAGAGAAGTGGAAAAAACCTGTTTATTTAACAGGCACAGAACTACCCAGCAAAAGAATGAACAATATCAAATTACAAAACCTCTCGCTGCTCTGAAGAGATGACAAAATTCAGAGGGTCTCTTTCCTGTGGATGTTCGCTCTGTTTATCAATCCCTCTGGCACTGGAAAATGCCGCTGCCCAGGCTGGGTTCCCAGTAGTCCACGGGTGCAAGCTCCCAGTGCTCCCCCGAGTCCGCAGTCCAGAGTAGGTTCGATCCGTTTTAAGGAAAAGGGAAAGAAAACAGTCCAGGAAGACCTCTCTGCTTTGGCTAGTTGGAAAAGCCAAGGCGATCTGTCCCTTGTTGTCTGTCTGTGCTGTAGTCAAAACCCTGTCCCGGGATGCAGGGGCAGCAAGTAGAGTCGCTAATAACAGACTCTGTGCTTCTTCTCCACTCACTTTTACTCTTAGATGAAGTTTTAAGGATACAAAACCTATTTCTGGGCTAGGTGGACGAATGGGGATACAATTTAACATCACACTCACCCCAGGACAATGAAGAAGAAAGAAGAAGGGACAAGAGACAACACCCTAAATCCTCCATCTTGTCTCCTGTTCTCTAAACTAACTTTTTCACCCAGTGACTTAAGAAGACCTTCTAATCTACACACACTTTTAGCTTTTTCTAACTTTAACAGTTGTTTTCATGTATCACCATGAAAACATGCTCATGAATTTCATGTTCTATGAAATTCAGTGTTTTTATGGATCTTAGAACTAAGTATCAGAAACAAGGGCACATGCTGTATTCCAGACTCCAACACTGAGGGCGGCAAATGTTAAGTTGGCCTGTTTAATTACCCAGCACTCGAGATGTCCTAATTCATCTAGTGCTTTGGCAGCTGCAACCCATGAAAGAAATATGGATGCAGCAACCCTTTTTGATTTTGCCCAATGAAAGATATCTGAATCGCAATTTGAGTCTAAAATATCAGTGCTTCTTTTGTGGATTTCATGGGTCGAATTGTCTTTCCTAGTCCATCTAATAATTTGGGTTTGGTTGGGTGCAAACAGGGACAGCCGTCCAAAAGTGCAAGGCCCCCCTCGAAGGCGAGATAAGACTCCTGCCCATGCTCTATCTCTGCAAATCGGAAATATACCTTTAGGGAGGATTCTTGGATGTGAGTGGCGAGGATCATCCGCTAAGACTTGACTTAACGTACCACACCATTTTTTTGCTTTGTATTCTTTTCGATACTGGATTATGTGATTGTATAGTTTTGTATCTGGCAGTGAATTATAAATGAAGTGAACACAAAAAGGTGCCGGGGAGGAAACTTATAGCTCTAATTCTTGGGGCTCTATTAGCCTTGGGCAGTATTGGTAACCACTTTTCCATAGGGTTCTTCACTGACACAGCTCTCCCCTTATGGTTTTCGTGTGGCTGGGTGCTGTGTGTTTTGGGATCTGTATTAAACTTGGGATCACTAAAGCTGGCTGGAAAGTCTTCAGGCTGCAGTGGGATTCCTACCTGACACGTGGACATAGGGTCTTTTGCTGCTGCAGTGGACAGGCAGATATTGTCTTGTTGAAGTGTGTGTGCCAGGGTCACCCAGATGTTCTGTCGTGGCTGAGGGATGATCCAGGCAGCTGCCAGGCTGCTCAGTGCGAGCAGGATGACAGCTGAGGTAGGGCTCATCATGGGTTTGAGCGTGAGGTTGGTTTTTCTAAAAGAAAAGAAACAAACATTTTTAAAGCATATTCATAGTCAAGGTTTACAGGTCAGAGAGTAACCAGGGGTTAGGAAGGCTTCTTGCTTTTCCTGGTGGCATCTTCTTTTGGAAGCAACTGCCACTTGTCTCTCTTTGGCTGGGGCTGTGTTTTTGGGAACAAAATGCTTTACCCACTTCTGAGGTATCCATCGAGGGCCTGTAGAGGTGGACACACATGTGTAACCATGCCCCCAGGTGACAAGTTCATAGGGGCCCTTGGTTTGCCAAGTTTCAGGGTCCCTGATTAAAACCAGTGGACGCTGTGACTATTTAAACTGATCACCACTGTTTTCAAATGAACAGTTCAGGAAACTGATAGTAAACATAGCTTTGCAAAGCTTTTGCTGTTGAGACATCCACATTGTCCCGCTGCCCTGCCTGGCTAGGACTTGTTTGAGTGTCTGGTGTGTACGCTCAATCACAGCTTGACTTGTGGGGGAGTGGGGGATGCCAGTTTTGTGGTCCACTCCCAACTGCTGGACAAACTCTAGGAACTCCTTGGATTTATATGCTGGGCCATTATCTGTTTTTATTTCCCTAGGGATCCCCAGCACTGAAAAGGCCTGTACTAAGTGTTGTTTAGCACGTACAGATTTTTCTCCCACATGAGCAGAAGCGTACACTGCTCCTGAGTGTGTATCAATACTCACGTGCACATACTTAAGGCGACCGAAACTGGGAATGTGTGTGATGTCTGTCTGCCACACTTCGTAGCTCCCAAGGACTCGGGGATTAACCCCGACACCCAGCAACGGCACAGCCTGGAGCTGGAAACTGGGACAGGTGGCCACAACGACTTTAGCCTGACCCTGTGTCAGCTGGAACTGACAGATCAGTCCTGGCACATTTTGATGATATTGCTGGTGACTCAGCTTAGCCTGTTGGAATACATCTCGAAGCCATTCCTTTTTGGCTGGGGCAGCAAGGGAATCAGCTTTCCGGTTCCCCTCAGCGATTTCACCTGGTAATTCAGTGTGAAATCTTATGTGCATCACATAGAAAGGATGTTCTTGAGTTGAAACTAAATAAATCAGTTTTGAGAGTAACCTAAAGAGATGTTCGTTCTCAATGTCCTTGAGAACTGCCTGCTCTGCTCTGGACACCACCCCTGCGACATAGGTTGAATCAGTAACCAAATTAATTGATTCTGAAAACTGCTCAAAGGCTCTCATGGCCGCAGCTAGTTCAGCTATCTGGGGTGATCCCTCTACAAACTCAACATCAGCTCCCCAATGCTGAGTCTCAGGATTCCTCCAAATCATGACCAACTTATGAGATGCCCCAGATGCATCAGTGAACACTGTGAGAGCTTTGAGTGGCCTATGGCTCCTTTTCTCAAAAGGAAGGAGGTGGAATTCCTCATTAAACAATTTGTGTGATGGCGCATGGAGTGATATTTGCCCACTGTAGCTGACCAGAGCTAACTGAATGTTGTCATTATTCTGCAGCAGATGCTCAAACATCTCTTAAGTCAGTTTCTCAGGGGAATGTTTTCCTTCTCCAGAGAGTCTGACCGGAAGGTGAATACACATAAAGTCACAACCTGCCAGTTCTCACAGCCTCACCCTGGCTTTTTGGATCAGCTGAGCCATCAGCTCTTGTGGCTTGGTGATATTTTTGGGTCGTTGAAGGGAGAGGAAGACCCACTGTATGATTAAGAGTGGATCTCTCTGCCCCTCAGCCCACTGGAATTCAACCCATGTAGGTGTGGTAATTTCCCCAGGACAATAAATTTGAAAGGCAGCTCAGGCTTGAAGCGATGTGCCTTTCTGTCAAGGCCCTTTGTGCTTTTTCAATTGTGGTTTTTGCTTCTGGAGTCAGTTCCCTGGGAGAGAGCAGCTCTCTCTCCCCTTTCAATAAATTGGGCAGGGGACTCAGGTCTTCATTAGTGAGACCTAGACAGGGTCTGACCCAGTTCAAGGACCTGCACAGGGAATGGAGATCCGCTAGCGTTTTAGTAATGCTAATGATTTCCAATATCTGCTGAACAACGGTTCGTGCGGTGATCTCCAGGCCCAGGTATTTCCAAGGTGGCATCTTTTGAAGTTTGTCTTCCTGCATTTGGAACCCAGCAGAGGTTAAAACTTTAACCACTAGGTCAAGTGTGTCTTGCAGCATGTTGTTATTGGTACAGCACACTAACACATCATCCATGTAGTGCAGGATGATGGCATCTCTTTTTTCAGCATGTACAGGGGATAACAGTGACGCCCCATACCACTGGCAAATGAAGGGGCTAGCCTTCGTCCCCTGAAGTAATACTCTCCAGTGGTATAATTTCATTGGGGCTTCCCGGTTAACTGTGAGGATTGAAAAAGCAAACCGTGGTGCATCTGCTGGGTGTAGTGGAATTTGGAAGAAACAGTCCTTATTGTCCAGAACTGCCAATTGCCAATTTTTTGGGAGCCTTGTAGGAGAGGGCATCCCTGCTTGGAGAGACCCCATGTCTTCAATATTTTTGTTTATTTCTCTCAAATCCTGAAGGAGGCGCCACTTATCTTTCCCTGGCTTTTTTATTACAAATACTGGGGAATTCCAAGGGCTGGTTGTTTCTACTATGTGTCCCTTTGCTAGCTGCTCATCTGTGAGCTCTTTGAGCACCCTGAGCTTTTGTTTACTGAGAGACCACTGGTTCACCCACACTGGATGGTCATCCAGCCACATTAATTTTTGGGTAGGATGCTCTACAGTGGCCTCCTCCAAAAATCCTGGGGGTTCTCTGGAATGGTTAGTTTGACTCCCCACTGGGACATGGTGTCTCTCCTCCATAGGGGGCACTTGTAATCAGTGACAAACAGATGGACACTAGCCAGTCTTCCATCCGGGCTCTCAATTTGAACATGTCTTAGAGATTTTTGCCAGTTTCACCCCTCAAACACCCTGTATTTTGCCCACCACGGGTTGCAATTCCCAGTGTGAAGGCCACACCCTTTCGGGTATGATAGTCACATCTGCCCCAGTGTCAATCAACCCTTCTACATGGAGATGTTATGATCCACGTGTCAGGTTGCACCCCATAATGGGTTTGTCCTCTCCAACTACTTCTGCTCAGTAAACTCCTGGTGCCTTATCATCTACTGAGACCTCTGTTAGTACAGGAATCACTTGGGCTATTATTTGCGCCTTGATCAAGTAAAATGGTGGTTGTGGACATCTTGCTAGTAGAGTGAGATGTGTTATTTCTCCCTTAATTGTCATGGGGGCTATTTCAATTTCTAGGGGTGCATGTGCTGTGTCTCCAATAACAAAATACCTACTGTCCAGTCCTGCCAGGTCTTGTGAATTGTCCTGCAGGTTCACTCCAATGACTGTTCAATGGGCAGATCTGAAATGAAAAGCTTCAGCAGTTACAAGTCTGGATCGCTTTTGCGGTTGCCAGATCTTATTAGGCATGCGTTCCCCACAATTATGCTTCTGCAGTCCTCCATCCTGCTCCCCCTTTTCCCCCCTTTTTATTAAAACAGAGTCTTTTTCCTGTTTCAGGTCCGTCATTTTTGTGTCTTGGCGCTTGATGGAATAGTGTTTTTTTTCTAGTTTTTTTGTTGATTGGCTACAGCTTCTTTCTAGTGTTTCCCTTGCTGCTGGTTTTGAGGACAGTTCCTTGTGAAATGTCCTGGCTTCTTGCACTGGAAACAGATGATGTGCTGCAGCTGTTCTGGTGACATCTGTGGCCAGTTCATTCTTGGTGTTGCAGCTGCCACAGTCCTTGGGTTTATCGGTCCCGGCTTCCTGTCGTGTGTACTGTACATATCTGCTTTCTTGGCACAGGCCTCAATCATGTCTGCTACAGTGGGTGGAGGATGGATGGGCAGATTTAAAATCACTCTGCGGCAGGCTTCATTGGCATTTATTTGAGCTACTTCCTTAATCAGTTCTGCCTGTGCCACCGGTCCTTCCACTTGCTGTTGTATTTGTCCTCTAAGCCGGTCGACAAACTGCAAAAAACTTTCTGATGGAAGCTGTTTAATATTAACATAACTTACTTGGGTTTCAAGTGTTAGTAATTTGTTATAAGCTTTTTCTGCTACATCAAAGATCTTATCTAAAATAGGCTTTCTTAGAACCTGTGCCTGGTCTTCAGGCTTGGCCCACCTCCCTTCCCCGCATAGATGCTCAAAAGTAATTTCATTATTTTCTGCATCTTTTGCATCCTGCATGCTTTGCTTGAGTTCATCTAGGAGGTCCTTTAAGGACTTTTTCCATGACCTTTCCCAAAAATCAAACTCAGTGGGGGTTAGGAGGCACCTGAAAAAGTCTTTGAGGTCAGCAGGAACTAACTCCTGAGATTTTAAGGTAGCTTTAATCATTCTTTTTAATATTTCACTATTTTTGCTGAATTCTCGTTGTATTTTGCATATCTCTCTGATATCATGGTAAGAGAAAGGCTGATATTGTCTATTAGTTCTTTTTTTTACCAGTAAATATCACAGGTGCACCTGTAGGCATATCCTTATCTTCCTCAGAGCCTGTATCTCCGGGGTTTCCCCATCCAGCCCTACCCCCACCAGGCCCAGGGGGCCTCGCCTCCCCACCGGGTCGGTGGAGAGGCCCACCGCCACCCTTACAGGGCCTGGGCAGGGACCCATCTCCCCGCTCCGGCGGGCAGGGCCAGGACACCCCTTCCCCCACCCCCCACGTGAGCAGAGGGTAGGGCTATCCCTCTCCCCCCCCCCCACCCCCTTCCCCCGTGGGGACAGGGGGCAGGGGCATGGGGAGTAAGGTTGCAACATTTGGAGGTGGGGTTGCAAAGTGGTGCCATGCAGAACCAGGGTATGGTAGGAGGAAGGGAGATGTGTGAGGGAGGGGAGCGGTTATGGGAGGAGTAGGGGTCCTGGGCAGAGACAGGTGGGTGGAAAGGGTCATGGGAAGGAGGAGGGAGATACGAGGGTGGTTTCTCCACATGGCTATCTGGCACATGGCCAGCTCCACCTTGGATCCCAACCACGTGGAGGTAGGGGGGTTTAACAGTCGGGATATGAGAATACACAGAAAGCTCTCTGATAGCTTGTGCAACGCTATCGGAGATGGGGGGCTGAATGAGACACATGGAACAAGGAATGGCATTGTTACAGTGCATTTCCTGAGTTTCTGGGTCTGTTCTATGTCTTAAAAACGAGATTCACTTAATAAATTATAAAAATAATTTAATATAAATAAAAGACAATTAGGAGACAAAAGAAATAAAGCAAAGGGTTAAAACGGCCGGGTGCCCTGGCGCCTTGCCAGGAACACACCTGGTATCTCAGGGATACCCTTTTTATCCCCTCCTTGCTGTGAGGGGCTAATGCATATTCAAGCATGTCCCCTCCCTGGTTCCGCCTTCTTGGATCATGCTCTTGCACAGTCTCATTTTCTGCTGGTCAGCATTCTTTTGGAGTCTGGTTTCCTTTTTTCTGCAGATGGTCAGTTGTTGATAAGGGTCTGGGCCCCTCATCCTTCTTTTGAGGGCAGCTGGGCTTATCTTTCCCCCCTGCCCACGTCCTGGTACCGGCTTTTTGATAACAGTTTGCTCTCCATTTCCTGCTGCTGATAATAGCCTGTTTTCCACAGCTTGATCCTCCCATTGTCTTGCCTTGTCCGGATGAAACATATTCTTACCATTCAGAATTCCTATCTAAGCCTATAACTTGCTAAGAGAGAAAATATAGTGAAAGCATATAATATATATTTATCAGAATAATTGTGAAAAGCCAATATTTACAACATGAATTCAGAACATATGCACCTCCTTTTATTTTTTTTATAAATCATTTGGCTTGAGCAATAATTCTTGTTTCCTAGCTTCTAGCACTCGTTCATTTTTCTCACAAATCAATTTAGCTTTTTCTAGCGGATCTTTCACATTATTTTGTTTTCTTAATATCATGATTTTTTTGTGCCGTTCCAGATGTAGCCAATTTTGGGTCTGTAGGCATTGCTACTATTTGCATGCCCTGCACCACTTTGGTGATTAGTTGGATGAAACAGGGGATTAGACAAGGAAGGAATATTAAACCAGCTGTAGCGCATAGGAGGAAGAAACCTAGCTTCTTCCACCATTCTCTCCCCAACAGGTTATTCCACCAATTAGTGGTCATCATTGACTCCCATTTTTGGACTGGCACATGGGCTATTTTTCTGATGTTCTTGGTGATATCTAGAACGGCATTTCCATTGTCATCAATTTGCAAACAACAATCTGATGTATTAAATTTCCCGCAAACACCCCCCTCTTCAGCCAATAGATAGTCCAAAGCCAGTCTATTCTGATATATTGCAGCTCTGGCTTGGCGTTGCTGACTGACTATTAATTCCATAGCCCCAGCTGTTTCATTGGTTATGATTTCTACTACAGCTTGGAGTCTTATAATGCGATTTAGCATGTAAATTGGGGTTCGATATCCCCAACTTCCATCTTGTGCCCAAGTAGCTGGCCCATATGTTTCTAGTATGCGTTCAGGGGGCCATTCCTCATCTCCCCATTTTTGAGGTCCTCCAAACAATTCCCTTTTATTTCTTTTTAGGTCCTCATAAACCGGCACTCCCAATTGATCTCCATCTGGTCCTGGCAAAAGGAAGAATCCTGGTTGAATGATTCCCAGAGTACAACTCCCTTTCCATTGTGAAGGGAGCTTTGGGTATGCCCTTTTCCCACATATCCAAAATAAGCCATCTGGTGCCTTCCAATAGTCATTTTTCTGTTGATTTATATTTTCCCAAAATTTAGATATTTCTGGGATTCCAGAGTAAGGATTTTTCCCTTTACCATTACATCTGAAGAGTCTGGTTCGATTATCATACACACAATTCTTTTCTTTTACTTTTCCTTGAGTCCAATACAGAGTTGGTTCCTCTGGGATCCACCATGTAGAAGTTCCATTGCTAACCTTATACCTTTTACAGGGAGTTTTCCCTATTTCTTTAATAAATTCCTTACCAGTTCGCCATAAACATTCTTCCCCTATCACTGTTGAACTTAGAATCCATCCTTCTGGTCGAGTCCCCCCTCTTATATTGGTCCGGTTCCACTTAAGGAGTTCCACCGGGCCTATGCTACTACCTTTCCATGGCCATTCCTCCGTCATCAAGGCTCCTCCACAGACCCAACAGTTCGTTATGTTAAGTTCTTTACTTATCCTCTCCCCTAAATCCACAAACAGGTTTTTCCCTAGTCTTGAGATATCTATTTCCCCTTTTAATTGCTGTTTGAGCCTTGCATACAGGTCCTGACGTGAGGTTAAGTTAGGTTTAGGTTTCTGTGTTGGTTTTATCTTTTTTCTTATCACTTGCTCTTTTATCAAATCTTGGGTCTTTCCCTTGACCGCCCCCGTGAAGCAAATCCATTTTTCCCCTTTTGTGCAAGTGCTTCCCAATCTAGTACCACTGACTCCTAAGTTTTCTGTGATCCAATATTTTTCCCCTTTATGTATACAGGTACTTAACTTGGATGGGTTATAGCAGTGACTATTGATATTGGTGTGGGTAATAAGAAAGAAACCCCGGCGTCTTTCCATGTAAAGTTTTCAATAGCATTTGTAACATGGCTTTGCTGGTGTCCCAAAAGGGAAAAGGATAAGTGACAGAAGAAGGAATAATAGGGGTCCAGTATGACTTACACCCCCACCAATCCTGCCTATGAGGTTGCAGCTCACAGCAGGTGTTTTATATTCTTCTTGGTGGTGAGTTGTAGTGGTCAGTCTGGTCTTGCCCCCTATTTCCTTGTCACTTCTTCTTTTGTAATTTCCAAGCAAATTTCTTTTGACACCTTTTAACAGCAGTTTCCCACCGTTCCTCAGGTACTTCCCACTCAACACGCACTGGTAATTTCCCATCTGTAAAAAAAAGTTATCATTTAAGTTATTCTTAATAGATTTGGCACCCAACACTTCCTGCAACGAGAGGCTTAACTTTGTGAACCATAATACCTATTATTCTCTAATTTAAACACTTATATTTAATCCAGATAGCATGTCCCGTATTGGGATGATTTAGACAAGGTATATGATGTGGCACTGATGGAAGTTGTGGTTCTCCCCCCCTCTTTTATACAAATCACAGGCAAAAGCAAAAATATACGAGGATTTCCCGACTAAAACAGCCCCAGTCCTCCTGTTTGGAGTGGGAGTTTTCCTCCCTAAGGTGGATATAGAAAGTGTCTCAGAACTTGTCCAGGCAGGACTTGAAACTACTGATACAGGCTTGGTCTTACTTCTCAGTTAGGCGTGATTCTTAGCTCATTCCTTGGATCATTTGGATTGTTTCAGTTCATTACTGCCGGCCTCTATCCAAGAGTCCAGTTTGTATCACTCGGTTTGGGTGTTACAGTCCAGTCCTCAGGTCTTTTGATCTTATTGGGGTGAATCCAAGTTCACTCTTTGGTCCAGATTGCAGCTTCTCTGCCTTAATTATCAGTAGTACCTGAAAACAATTTCTTAATAACACAGGGAGAATGAAAACATCACATCAAAATTTTCCATCAGTATTCTTTAAAATTCTTGGGTTAAGCGAAATTTAACAGTTAACATAGGTGCCAATCTCTTTCTGCGCGTTCAAATTAGTTAAACAAGGAAGGCTAGGTTAGTTTTGACTTCAAATAAATTACATTCGTTACCTTTTTACCCTTTGTTTAATATTTACTTGTTTAGCTTCACAAACTTCTTTTATCGGTTTCTTAGAACAAACCCCTTCCTTTTAACAACAAGAGTAAAAGAAAGAAAGGGAAAAAAAAATAAGAGAAAAAGAGATCCTATTTCAAGAAATTAAACACCTTGATGAGGTTTTCAGAACCTAACAAGCTAGACTACTTTTGCTTTGGTCTCATCATACACCGGTCTGTTTCTTCGGCCTTTGTTCCATTCTTTCTTTCCCATTCACAGCAGTTTTTTTTTTTAGGCTATCTCTCTCTCCCCCTCCTGCTGCCGCAGCTCTGGGCCGAGCAGGCTGTTTCAGCAGCTCGCTCTGCAGGGAGGGGCCCATAGGCTGTCACTTGCGTGCTGACCCTGGGGCAAAGCTCGTGTCCCCTCTTTCCCTGCTGTGCCGTCCCTTCACACACAGGACTGGCATTTTCAAACACACTCAGCTCCCACCACTGCCGAGGGGCAGAGCCCGGAGACCACAGTGCTCTGGTCTGGGGCTCCTCTGCTGGGCCAGCTTGCTCCTCAGCACCAAACCTCACCCAGCACCGCTGCCAGGCCGGCGAGCACTCCCGGCACCTTGCACCCCTCGAGACCCCGGCACAGACACGGCGGGTCCCGCTCCAGCAGCGCCACTCACGAACCGCGCTCTGCACCCTTCACATCGGGTGCGAGAGGACCGGGAGCCGCCACACTGGGCCCCGCTGTTCGCCACTCACAGGGACCGGGTCCTGCTGCAGCCGCTTTACATAAAAGCAATAAAACAACACCTAAACCTAGCAACTCCTAACCCAGCGCTCCAGATGCTCCTAACATCTCTTATTTCGGGCACAATTCTCACCTCTAATCGCGCTTGAAAGTTTTTTCTCCCCACAAGCCAGTGCACACTCTTCGGAGCCAACAAGACACTTCTCACTCTCTTTCTAAAAATCTTTACAACTCTAATGAAAGGCATCGCAAACCTCTCTCTCTCTCTGCCACTACCATCTCGCCACTCTTTACACCACATCCCTCCAGAATCTGCACTACACGAATTACTCTGTTTCAGAATCAACTACAAATTCCAACACCTCCTTTTGGGGACCCTCCCCAAAGCCATCAAAGGTGCTAGACACAGAGACCAGTCAGCTAGACAGCTACTTTTACCAGCTAAAACAAACCTGCAATTACTATTTCCACTGCCTTGAACAGATCTTCAGTCAAGCTAGAAATGAAGACACAGACATCATTCTTCTCTAAATTTTCTTCTACAAGTACAAAGGAGTCCATCTTCACACAGCTGCTTAATGTGAATAATCTCTAGTGTAACTTTTCTCATGACAAGATATGATCAGGTCTTTTATTTTTACAGGAATTTAGATACATTGACAAGTTTCTGACAATACCTTTATGTTTCAACAACACTTGCAGCTTATATACTATGAACAATCTATAGCAAGAACCAGTCTTACAATTGTTTTCAAACTCTTCTTTCACAAAATAAGACTCATCTCTAAATTAACACATGTACTTATTAAAATAGACCAAGTTTAGAGTCTCCACAATTCTCTTCTCAATTCAAAACACCAACAATCTTAATTCTAATCTTTTAACTGGGTCCACTTCTGCTTCTGTAATAAGCACAGCTGCAAAACAACACAAGCACTCCTAGAGACATGTGCACTTTCTTGGCAAATTCAAAAGAATAAGGAATCATGGCAGTTCTGAGCCTGATCTTCAGCTAAACACACTATCACAATAACTCTTTTTAGAAATCATCAGAGAGATGATCAGCATTTCATATTGTGAAAAGAGAGATAAAATAATTTTCAGCAGCAGTAAAAAGATTTACAACAATCCACAGGATTTTGCTTTTAGGCTGGTACCAGGTTCTGCTGTTAAGAACCATGGGCTGTGCCCATCAGCACGGGACACAAACAACATTAGGGTTAACAGCTCTAACACTTATTGACAACCTGATAAGTTTTCATCTTAAGAAGTGACTACTATGCAAATTACTGTAACTTGCCTTTAAAATTAAAATCAACCACAAAATTCTATGATATTCACTAAAGTAAAGAAATTGGAAGGCATACTAAGAAATGGGTTTGTTTTTCTACAAAATAAATATTGCAGTCACTCAAGAAAAAAAACAAACAGAGCTTACTTCTTTTTCCACTTTCTCCCAGGATGCATTTCTTGGAATTCTTCTAAGCTTCTCTCCAAAGCTTCTCTGCTCTTCCTGAAATCTCAAATTTTAAGCACCGACACAGCTTACTGCTGCAGAAGCCCACAGCACCATCATACACGGAATTCTCTCAGAACCCGGTAAAACAAAGGCTTGCAACTTGCAGCTCCCTTGGTTTGGAGCTGATACCATATGCCAGTACTGCTCCATATTTCACTCACACATCTGGCTAAGAAAAAGCTCTCTGAGACAGTTTGACACCAGTCTTTACTCCCGGAATCACAGAACTTAATGTGCCTAAGGTCTCATAAGACCCCGGCATAGAAAACCTGGGTCCCAGAGGGACTCGCCTGGCTCTCTCACCATTGGACATGTTCCTGGCCTGTTTCACAGCTTCAGGAGGTTCCAAGAGTCACTGAGAGCTCCTCCGATCCCCCTGTGCCTGGAGCAGGGAACCCGAACCAGCATCTGTAGTTCAATCCAGCCTGCCGGCAGCCACCTAAACACAGCTCTGCGGCTTGAGAGCTCCAAAATAACTTTAAACAATCCAGGGGCACCAAGACTTAGAAGGCCCCTGCCCTCACTTTACTCAAAAGGGATGAGCTGAATTCATCCCCTCAGGGCACCCTCCGTGCCCTGATCTTATCAGGGTTCGGCCTGACTCACCTCCGGTCTGAGCTCCAGGAGTTCCCTTGCACTCCTGAGGCTGACCCGCCCCTCCGTCCCAATAGCTCGGCAGGGAGTAGCTCTGGGAGCACCATCTCCCAGGAAAACCTTTCACTGCCGCCACAGTGGGGCAAAAAAAAAAAAAACTTCTAAAAAAACCAAAAAACAAACAACTTCAAACACTGAATCACATACCAGCTCACCAAAGCGATCCCTCCCCCGCAAGCAGCTCTTGTTGCCCAGGGGGGGAAGAAAGGCGCGGAGGGACCATCACCACTAAAGATAACCTTGGCTTTATTCTGAGACCAGAGCTGCTATCCCACTGAGAACAGATTTGATACAACACCCCCGCGGCTCCTGGGCTACAAAACCCAGTTCTGGTTTGCCCCCCCCCGGGGCTCCATGACAGGAGCTCGCAGGGAGGAAGCGAATCACTCCATGTGTCCCCACCGTGATCCAGTCCCTGTGGAAACATCGACCCGTGTTCACTCTTACTCCAGCACAGCACAGGAAACCTTTCCTCTTTAGCAACACAATTCCAAAAAAAAAACCAAAAAACCAAAAAAAACCAAACTTTAACGCAACAATCACACCTATTTACGCATTCTCACATCTGTTCATTCAACTCCACCCAGTCACAGCAAGACAATTAGGTGCTCTTTACTTCCCAGTTACTTGTTAATATACGCCCATGGGCACTGTAATATGTCAAATATCCCAAGTTTCTTGGATTATTCCTCAATTTGGCAGTTTTAAGTCCAAATTTCTTGGATTTAATCCTCAACTTGACAAAGTTTTAGAGAATCCACATTTTACTCTGTTTTCCCAGTGGATTGTGCCAGGAAAACCTTGGGCTCCCTTTCCCGAGGGGCTAAACCCTCCCCTGAGACCCAGTCCCAGTAACCCCGGGGGTATCTTGCAACCCCCGCTTCCTGCTCCCCCCAAACATTACTTACAATCCGTCTTCTTTGGGTCTTCGTGCACAAGAATTATGGAGCAAAAATACCGCGGTTTTTAGGGAGCCTTTTCCCCTTTCCTTTGCTTTATTCCTCTCCTTCTTGTCCTCGGGGTTTTGACCTGCAGCCGCTTGGTCCACGCTAGGAGAAACGGAGCGGGGTCTGCTGAACTCAGCAGGGGCGTGCCTGTTTCCCCGTTCTGGATCTCCGGTGGTCCTAGAGGTGAGGTGCTTATCCCGGGCGAGAGCCCCCAAAATTCTAAAAACCAAATTCACTTAATAAATTATAAAAAGAATTTAATATAAATAAAAGACAATTAGGAGACAAAAGAAATAAAGCAAAGGGTTAAAACGGCCGGGTGCCCTGGCGCCTTGCCAGGAACACACCTGGTATCTCAGGGATACCCTTTTTATCCCCTCCTTGCTGTGAGGGGCTAATGTATATTCAAGCATGTCCCCTCCCTGGTTCCGCCTTCTTGGATCATGCTCTTGCACAGTCTCATTTTCTGCTGGTCAGCATTCTTTTGGAGTCTGGTTTCCTTTTTTCTGCAGATGGTCAGTTGTTGATAAGGGTCCGGGCCCCTCATCCTTCTTTTGAGGGCAGCTGGGCTTATCTTTCCCCCCTGCCCACGTCCTGGTACTGGCTTTTTGATAACAGTTTGCTCTCCATTTCCTGCTGCTGATAATAGCCTGTTCTCCACAGCTTGATCCTCCCATTGTCTTGCCTTGTCCGGATGAAACATATTCTTACCATTCAGAATTCCTATCTAAGCCTATAACTTGCTAAGAGAGAAAATATAGTGAAAGCATATAATATATATTTATCAGAATAATTGTGAAAAGCCAATATTTACAACATGAATTCACAACATATGCATCTTCTTTCAGCTTAGGGACAGAAGGTTCGGGGGAAGAGGTAAGGGGAACTAGTGGGAGTTGCAGTGTCTGTTTTTTTATTTCTTTTTCTCTGTTAATCAATTTTTTTTTTTAATTATAAGAAAAACCAGGAGATACTTTGAAGCAATTTTGTCTCCGTTCTCCACTTTAAGTGTTATGAAATTGCCAGTTTTATTCCATGCAGAGATAGAGTTTACCTCTGACAGATCAAGCTGTGGAGTGTTATGGGACAGCCTCAGGGCTGTGTTGCAGTCCGCAACTCCAGGATCTCGTCCAGAGAAGCAGCAGGATTCTGGGGACCAGCATGAAACACCAACAAGACGGGCTCCCGGTCCATTAAACCATTTATTCAGCATGGGAACAAACTCAGGTCCAGAACAGAGAGCTCCGAACAGAGGCACAGCAGGGGTTTTTGAGGGACAGAACCCCTGAGGGTTTCCACCTTTGAGGGTGGAGTTCAGGGTCAGGGACCAGTAGAAGCATACCAAGGGAGAACCCCCCAGGGACTCAAACCCAATCAGAGCACCTGGGCCGCCCTTCTCAAGGGGTTTGGGGTGGACAATGTTAACTCTTTGTCTCCCTGAGCCATGAGATAAAATGTTTTAACTTTTTTTTAGAAATTTTAACATTTATGGTACTTAAAAATTATTGCAATTTGGATTCTAAATTTGGTTGGGGTGTAGACAGTTTGGATCCCATTTCTGCTATTAACAATGTGTTAGCACAACTCGTTTTTATCTTCTTTTACTGCAAAAGCAACTAAATCTGCAGCGGTAGGCTTTTTTCTCAGCTTCCCCCCCCCACACCGGGGTAAGATACAAACTGCAAAGTCCAGCCGCAGCTACTTTGCTGAGCTGCTAAAAACACATGGCCAAGGCCGTGGGGGGCCAAAACGCTGCTGTCCGTTCCCCATGCCGTGGCTGCCGGGTCCCGCGGTTCCCGTGTGCCCGTGCCGTGCAGCGGTCACGTGCAGCGCAGTGCGGCCGGCTCTGCGCTGAGCCCGTGGCTCGCACGGCCTGGGGCCACCCCCCACCACCCGCGGGGACACTCCTGCCACCTGCGCAGCTTGTGATTGTTGCAGCGGCTGGCCCGGGTGCGCTCCCACCTGATCCGCTGGCTCGGCTCGTGCACACTGCCGCGCGGCGGTGCCCAGGACCCACTCCGCCCCGGTTTCGCGTTCCCCGCCGCCGTTGGCCGGTCTGACTCACTGCTTTTCGTTGTCGATTGTGTCGAACAGTAAAACCTGTCCCTCTTCGTGAAATCGACTCTCCCTGGGCTCAAGAAAGCTACCGATTTCTCCCTTGTAAGCCATACCTGCGTTTTAGCTTTTCAAGGTAGCTGATGTCTCCAGGCTTGCAAAACACACGTGTGTGTTTCCAGCCACTTTTGGGGGTCTCTAAAAGCCCCACCAACTGGGCGCCAACTGCTATTATTTCTAAATCCACTGCTTCTCTGTTGCCACTGTCCGCCCAGCTGCAGCCAGGGAAACAGGGGAGCTATTATATAGCATGGACCAGAGGGCTAAAAATGAGGCTCTTCCCCTTGCTGAGATGGAAGTTCAGCTTTATTCTTGTTCTTGGGATCCCGTGGGGAAAGGGAAAAGGAGGGAAAGAGGAAGAATATTGATAATGCGTGTCTTTTTGAAGGCAGGGGGAAGAGGGTGACTTACATTCATACAGCCAATAAGGAGAACTGGGGAGAAAGAGATAAGGGGGGAGAAGCTTACATTCTATACTTCGGGGGTACAGCTTAGGTTATACCATTTTTCTAAATGTATTACAACAGTGGTGACACTGGTTTTTGGGTTCTTTTTCCCCAGGACTGAGACTGACGAGAGAGAGGCTGTTTTCTCGTGTTAGGGCTCAGTTGTTTATTCTTTCCTTACCTATATTACATATATGCAGAGTACAAGGAGCTACATACACTAAGATAGGTGCAAAATGGAGAATGAAGAATCTCTCCAAGGTCTTTTATGTGTCTATTTATCCAGTAATCAAATGCCAAGTAAGTTATATCTTTTAGTGACTCAATGACCTGTGTGCTGCATTGCAGATTCTTTCATCCAATCACTCATTATTACCCCAAAACCCTTAGAAGAAGAAGATGAAGAAGGAAGAAGGACAAGAAGGAGAAAGAGATAATGCCCTAAAGTCTCCAACTTGGATTCACTTAATAATATAACTAAAACTCCAAACTCTTTTTCACCCAGTGACTTAAGAAAACTTTAACTTACATGCTCACATTATTAGTTTCTTTACTGAACTTTAAAAGCTATCTCTATGGTTTTAGGCTAAACTCAGTGTTCTCTTGGGTGTCAGAGCCAGGCACCACAGATAAGGGCCTATTTCTGTGCCTCTGACCCCAACATTTTATTGTATTCTGTGATGAGTTCCAGTCAGTCATCAAGCGGGGGGTGGGGGGGTGTTGCAGAAATCACCCCTAGAATGTATTTTGAAACATTGGAGGGAGATTGGAGCTGTAATGGGAGGCTATCTCTCAAGAAAACTGTTAATTTAATATTGTAACAATTGTACTCTTTGCGTGATTGTGAAAAATGGCCAAAGAATGGAACTTTAAGTTATAATGCAATGCTATAATTAGTGTTGTTTTGTCATAGGTAAGGGAAATGGAATGAGGTGTCATATATAGATATGTTTTTCACACTGTGAATTCATCCAGAAAGGAAAAGAAACAAAGTGTAATGTTGTCGCTCTATTAGGAACGGCTGGGAATGAGCAACACAGACTCTTATGGAGTTGGTTAGGAGAATATCTCGTAGTTTATTACTTCAGCCTTGTTTTATAGACTAATACGTGGAAAGTACAGAAAGGAAACTCTTATTGGTTAGTAAATTACTACATCACCATCATTGGTCAGTGGTGCACACTACCCCCTGACTTTCTCCTGCAAGGAAAACAAGGGACAGACAAACAGCACCTGGCAAGGCTGTTTTCTGTCTCTGAGAATTGTTTTGAATACTCTCATGAATTTCTCAGGCTAGCTTCTCAGGCAGGACTGAGAGCTATGTGGCCTGTCATTTTTACAGGCTCTCTGTTTCAGAGTTAGACACAGAGTCCACATAATGTTACCAAGTGATCCTATGATTTTAGCTTTAGAGAAAGATCAAAGAAAAAGCCTAAGCAATGCTCCTCAGTTTGTAGTATTGGGAAGTGTTGTATAAAGTATGTTTCCACAGAAGAGGAGGAGGCTAATTTGCTGGTAGTCCATCAGTATGTTGCATCTCTTCCTTGATGACCTGAGGCTTCATGGGCCCACCAAGCCAGAAATAACTCTCCCTTATATTGCCAGTCCAGATCTACCTGTGACACTTTGATTTTGGCAGCCCAATATACCTGTTTCTTGTTACACTGCTCCTCATTAGCCTGACATTTAAGCACATGCACATCCACATGACAAACATTCACTGTCAGCTTCTCAACATGGGAAGCAATGTCTTGTCACTCTTCAGCAGCCCAAATGCATTTTCCCTTCCACTGACAATTAACCTTTTTCCACCTTTCCAGCTACCCCCACAGAGCATTTGCTACCATCCAGGAGTCAGTGTGCTAGCGTTCAGGAACACACATAATCACGAACTGATTATATGCAGGTGCTTTATTGAAGCGCGTGGGAACTAGGGATATCAGCAACCCAAATCTAGCTCCATCATCTTTGTCCAAAGTGCACATATTTATACAATTTCAGCTGTAGCAGTAATCACTATAACAACCTTATCAATATTGCTTCATTAATAAATCTTCATTAACTTTATCGATATTGCTTCATGAGAGTTAGCTCATCCTTGTACGAACATGTACAAATCTTATCTCTGGGTGGGTATCTTGGAGACCCTAAATACCAATTCCCTTTACCGTAAAAATTTCAGATTGCTAGACCATCCCTAATAACAAGCATTCTCGAGGCCTACCTCTACAAGATTTTAAGAAACATTTTCAGAAACTAATTTAACCTCATAGTAACATATTTCCCCCCTTTGAAAGTATTTCACTTTACTATAATAAGTGTAATGCCTTCACTATATACAGTCCTTTTCTTCTGAGTTTATACTTCATCTTCGAATCCACAGTTGTTGTAAGTGTTGTTACACTCTGGAGGACTTGGAGATGACAAATGCGGATGTGGATCTCTGTCTCGTGTCAGTGCCTTTATTATCCTCTGGTTCCAGGAGACTCTTTTCTTTATTTCTCCTTTCAGAACTGCATAGATTAACCAGATTGCTAAGAACACAATCCATAGGATTATCAAACTATCAATAATAGATTTGATCCATGAGCTCACATTCCATCCTAACCCTTCAAAAATATTATCCAACCAATTTGTAGTCAGATCTTTTCTCTCTCTTTCTGTGCTTCTTGTTCTATTGGTTTTAATGGATTAATGTCATGTTCTACATCTGCAGTTACAATTGGCATGTGGATGCAGAAGTGATCAATTTGTCCTTTTAGGTACCCGCATTGTCCATGTTCTTTCAACAGTAACATATCTAAAGCCAATCTGTTGTGGCTTGTAATTGTACATTTAGCTCTCTAAATCCCTCTTTGGTAACTCTTGCCAGTCTTTCTACCTGACCTGTAAGTTTGTACAACATCTTTCTATTGTTATAATTTGCTATTGGACCAAACAAGGATTCTAAAGCCTACTCAAATTTTACACTACTGGGGGGTTCTTGCCATTTTTCCTCATCTTCAGCTTTGTTTTCCTGAACTTCTTGTCTCGTCCTTATTTGCAGAAGTTCATGTTCTCCTTTAAATGGGGACTTTTTCTAATTGGGCATAAGGTGGGGAGGCCTAAAGTAATCTCTTTTACTTTTCCACTTACAAGCAAATGTGTTGTCCAGGTGCCATCGCTTGCTGCCCATACAAATTGGCCTGGACTCTGAATTGTACTTCTGCTCCATACCACCTTTTGGATCACTTGTCCTATCTTGTCATTTATTTCACCTTGTTTATGTTTGATTCCTCTGCAGGCACATCCAATTTGCAGAGCTACCACTAGTGGTGGCATTTGTTTTATTTCCTCATCATCAGAAGTGCAGTCATAAGTTTTGTTACATACCCACCAATTCACTTTGTCTGCCTCCCTTCTACTACTGGTTGCAGTATTCCATACCCCTGGATCTGTTTCATTTTCAGAGCCTTCTCACTTAATGCACCAAGGGCTATCTGACACGTATTGGAATTTTTGAAGCACACTCATCGACCATGCACTGTCCCAAGCTTCAGCCCGATCTTTTCCTTCCTGTCCTTCACACTTCCATTTTGACACTGGAATCTTTTCTTTAATAACCTTTGCTATCTTTTCATAACACCATCCATAATTCCCTAATCCCCCATAACAGCCTAGTTTTGGTTCATACTTTCCTCCATTTTCATGACAATCCCATATAGATGAATACTTTGGCTTCACAGCATTTTCAAACACTGTCTTATTTCAGTATTCGTAATCTATTTGGAATACACACCTCACATTCTCACTTTTATTCTTTTGTATTTCAGGTAATTTTGATGTTATAATTCCCTAACTTATTGGGTCTCCTGCTGCCTTTGGTATTGGCAGACAGGCAGTTATTTTGCTGGTGTTTTGCATGTTGGCAAAATCTTTAATTAATCCAATCGTCACATTTTCTGCCTGCATAGTATTAGAGACTTTTATCACTTCTGTTTCTGGCTGCACCCCCACATCCCTGTTCATTCTAAAATGAAGAGTTGTCAGCTGATCCTTTTGCATTTCACATCCCAAAGTAACATTGATTCCAACTGATGGAACTAAAGGCCATGAAATAATCACCATTACAGTCACTAGCAACCTAGACATTTGAAACAATCAAACCCGCTTTATCTGCAGCTTTGTTGGTCTTGCAGTTTGCGCAGTCCACAGTGCAGGGGAAATATTCTTCACTCTGGTGTAATGTATCCAGGGATCCAGTCCAGCTACTTTGACCACTGTAAAGGTAGTTAGCAGTACATGATAAGGTCCATTCTACCTTTCTTTTAATGGTTCTTCATTCCAGGTTTTAACGTACACTTCATCTCCCGGGTGGATGTCATGAACTGGATTCTCAAGAATCAGCGGCCTATTCCACACAAGGGTGCTCTGAAGTCGAGCTAGAGCTTTTCCAAAAGACAGAACATAATTATACACCTCTTGCTTCCCTGTAACATGTACATTTGGATTAGGTTCAGGGGATTCATATGGTTTCCCATACAATATCTAGTAAGGACTGACTGACATCCCGCTTCTAGGCTTTATCCAAATCCTCAGCAGTGCTATTGGTAGAGCTTGTGGCAACTGCAATTTAGCTTCTTGGCATATTTTGCTGATTTGCCTCTTCAAGGTCTGATTTATCCTCTCTACCTGTCCACTGGATTGGGGTCTCCATGGTGTGTGGAGATGCCAAGCTATTCCCAGCAACCGACTCACCTCCCTCACTACTGTGCCTATGAAATGTGGGCCCCTATCTGATGATATTCCTAGAGGCACCCCAAATCTTGAAATGATTTCTTGCAGCAACCACTTGACTGTCTCCTTTGCTTGATTTATGCGACAGGGAAGAGCTTCTGGCCATCCTGAAAATGTGTCAACCCCTGCCAATATGTATTTGTATCCTCGAGTTCTTGGTAATTCTACAAAATCTACTTGCCAATAATCTCCTGGTTCTACTCCTACCTGAATTTTCCCTAATTGGGCCTGTTGTCTAGCCACCAGATTGTTCTTTAAGCAAATTTCACATTTTGACATTACTGATTTTGCCATTGTTAACATCTGTACTGAAATTAAATTTTGCTTTAACAATTTCACCAATGCCTCTGCACCCCAATGACATTCGTTATGTTTAATTTGTAGAACTTCTCTCATTATCAAGGGGGGTACCACTATTTGTCCCTGTGTAGTCACATACCACCCTTCTGAATTCTTCTGTACATTCAGTGAGCGTCCCAATTTCTCATCCTCTATTGAATATTTTGGGTCTGGAGGTAAATTGAATTGAGATACATGAGTTTTTAAAGGTATCAATGCCATTGCAGTTTGCACTTCTCGAGCAACTTGTCGGGCTGTCCAGTCTGCTTTCTGATCTCCCTCATGAATTTTGGAACTTCCTGATTGGTGAGCTTTACAGTGCATGATTGCTACTTGCTCGGGCCTTTGTACTGCTTTTATTAATTGCAGGACTGCATCTTGATGTTTAATGTGCGTGCCTTGAGAAGACAGCAGTCCTCTTTCTTTCCACAGTGCCTCATGTACATGCACCACTGCAAAAGCATGTTCTGAATCAGTCAAGATATTTACTTTCTTCCCTTCACTCAGCTCTAATGCCCTGGTTAAAACAACTAATTCTGCTCTTTGGGCAGATGTATTTTCTGGCAAGGCCTTTGCCTCCACCACTGCACCTGTTGTTTTTACCGCATATCCAGCGTATCTGGTCTCGTTCTCCACAAAACTGTAAACAGCTCCTAGTCTCTCTGTTCCAGTGGGACATCTTTCAAATCTGTTCTAGCTGAACAGGTATGTTCTATCACTTCCACGCAATTGTGTTCCAGTGGGCTTTCTTCAACTGTGGTATCTAGGAACAAAGCTGGATTCAAAAGGTTAGTTGTCTTTAGTGTGACATCATCCTGCTCAATCAGGATTACCTGGAATTTCATCATCCTGCTTGGAGATAGCCAATGGCTCCCCTTTTGTTCTAAAACAGTGGTCACCATGTGTGGCACATAGACATCTATGTATCTACCCATTGTGAGTTTCCTAGCTTCTTGTATCAGCATCACAGTGGCTGCAACTGCCCACAGGCATGAGGGCCATCCGGCACTCATGTTGTCAAGTTGTTTGGAGAAGTAGCCTACCGGCCTTTTCCAGGTTCCCAAACGTTGGGTCAGCACTCCCAGTGCTAGATGCAGCCTTTCGTGCACAAACAGGTGAATATCTTTGGATAAATCAGGCAATCCTAATGCCGGAGCAGTTGTCAGTGCCTCCTTCAGTTTGAGGAAGGCCTCCTTCTGTGGTTTGCCCCAGGTAAACGACTGTGTCTTCTGGGCTTCATTCAGGGGTTTTGCAATTAGTCCATAGTCCATGATCCACAGGCAGCACCATCCGGGCATCCCGAGGAAGACTCGCAGCTCATGCAGGTTCTGGGGTTCTGGAATAGCACAAATAGCTTGAATATGATTAGTACCCAGCTTACATTGCCCTTGTGAGATTTCACATCTCAGGTAAATCACAGTCTGCCAGGCAATTTGTGCCTTCTCTTTAGACACCTTATATCCTCCCGTTCCCAGCTGATTTAAAATTTCAATTGTTACCTTTATGCAGGTTGTCTTTTCCTCTGTAGCTATCAGTATATCATCAATATACTGTAACAGCAGGTATTGTTCTCTCGGTACTTGCCCATTCTCGGTCCAAATCTCCAGTTCCTTAGCTAGCTGACTTCCAAATAGGGTTGGACTATTCTTGTATCCTTGTAGGAGTCGTGTCCAGGTGAGCTGGGTTTTCCTTCCATTGTCTGGATT
Organism: Pseudopodoces humilis; assembly: GCF_049639895.1. NCBI lineage: Eukaryota > Metazoa > Chordata > Aves > Passeriformes > Paridae > Pseudopodoces > Pseudopodoces humilis. Next base: position 8,553,638 of record NC_142211.1, on the reverse strand, counting down.
TTCCCATTCAAAGGCAGTTTCCTACTTTCTTTTTCAAGGGGTATGCAGAAAAAGGCATCTTTTAAATCAAGTACAGTAAACCATTTATATTTCTCTTTCACGGATGTTAACAATGTGTAAGGATTAGCTACCACTGGGTAAATATCTTTAGTTATTCCATTTATTGCTGTTAAATCCTGTACTAGTCTGTACTCACCATTTGGTTCCTTCACTGGAAATATTGGTGTATTAAATTCTGATTCACATTCTTCTAAAATTTGGTATTTCAAAAATTTATCAATAATCTTTACTATTCCTTGCCGTGCTTCATGTTTTATGGGATACTGTTTGACCTGTACAGCTTTTGCTCCTTCTTTTAATTCCACATGTACTGGTTGTGCCAATTTAGATTTTCCTGGTATGTCTGTTTCCCATACAGAGGGAATTACTGCGTCCTCTGTTTCCCGAGGGATAGCAGGGACTGGTTTTTCTTTTATCATTAAAATTTGTCCTGTCTTTGATTCAGGTATTTTCATTAAAAGTTCCCCATTCTCAAGAGTTATCAACTGCATCAAGTTTTGCTAATAAATCTCGTCCTAAAAGTGGAATTGGACACTCAGGCATATATAAAAATTAATGTGTTAAAACTTTGTTTACAAAACACAAATCTAGGGGTTGCAGGAATGGTCGATTCTCCTCCTTCCCTGTGCCTCCAACTATTGTTGCTGTTTTGTCTCCAATTTGCCCTTTTAAATCACTTAGCACAGAATATGTAGCCCCCGTATCCACAGAAATTTTAGTTCTTTATCTCCCAATTGTATAGTTACTAAAGGTTCTGGTATTGGTTATTGTTCTGATTCTAGTCAGCTGCTGTACTCCCCCAGCACCATTAATTTTGAAGCGTCTTGATTCTGATTGAACTGATTGCCCTGGTTAAACCGATTCGGGCATTCGTTTTTCCAGTGCCCCTCTTGTGTACAGTAAGCACATTGATTTAACCCTAATCTTGGCAAAACTGGTCCCCCTCGTCCTCTGCCAAATCTGCCCTTCCCCAGTCCACAACCACCTCTGCCGCGTCCTCTGAAACCTGGATTCTCCCTTCTTTGTATCACTGCCAAAAGATTTTGTTGCTGCTTTTTACTCGCTTCTTTTTCCCTGTTATTGTATACTTTCCAAGCCACTTCAAGTAATTTATTCAAATTCCTTAAGTCCTCTCCTTCTAGCTTCTACAGTTTTCTCCTAATGTCATCCTGCAACTGTCCAAGAAAAATGAATGCAATCTGAACATTTGCTTGTTCTGTTTCTAATTGAAGATCTGTGTACTTTCTCACTGCCCCCTTAAGCCTTTCCAAAAATGCAGCAGGGGATTCTTTCTTTTCCTGTCTTACCTCATACAATTTAGACCAATTCATAGCCTTAGGTATAATAGCATTCTGAACCCCTATCAGGACCCACTCTTGATATCTCTTCAGCCTCCGCATGTCCCCAAAGGCATTGGGATCCCACCCTGGATCCTCGGTTGGAAAGTTCTCATCTAAAGTCCCTGTCACCACCCCAATCCTGAGATCTTCTCTCACCTTCTCCTTGGCTGCTCTAAGCACCATCTCTTTCTCGGTAGAGTCCATTAAATTCTCCAATATTACTTGTATATCTTCCCAATCTGGATTCTGAGTTTTCATAATCATTTTTACCATCCCTGATACTTTATCAGGATTTTCTCTCTAAGTTCCAGCTGACTGTTTCCAAATTATCAAGTCTGTGGGTGAAAAAAGGAACTTTGACAAACACTGGCCCCTCTACTCCTACTCCTTGTCTCAAGGGGGCAGTCACAGTCCACCTTTGTCTGCCCAAATCTTTTCCCATTCTACACAGAACTGGAGCAAGCTTTGACCGAGTCCAATGGGATACCGGTGTCGCTGATTTATTATCATCATCCCTGCTACTGCTATCTTCCTCCCCAGCATTTTTCACATTTCTGTGTATCATGGTTAGATCTTGATCATCTCCCGGAGAAGAAGGATCAGCTGAAGGCGGTAGAGGAGGATAAAGAGGGAAAGGTGAAGTGGGGTTAGGCGAGATAAGGTTAGGTGAAATAGGATTAGGTGAAGTGGGGACAGACAAAACAGAATCAGGTTCTTTTGGTTATGCTGAAACCACTTGTAAAGCAACATCCATCTCTTTCCCCCGACGCAAACTTTCTTTTAATGCCAGGTGCTCTAAACTTTTTCCTTTTACACAAACCTCACATTTATCACTCACACATGCTTTAACTACCATCAATCCACACTCAGCCTGCCATTCTGGCTTGTCTCTCAAATGGAAAAACAAATCAACATACAGAACCTCATCCCACTTTCCTTCTCGCTTACAGAACAACATCAACTGTAAAATGGTGTTATACTGCAAAGATCCATTTCTTGGCCACTTTTCCTTATTCTCCAGGTCATATCCTAGCCACCATGTATTACAATAATCAATCAACTTTACGTAAATCTTGCCCAAAGTTACCCTGTTTCCAATGTGCCAATAAGCACCCCAAAGGAGAAGTATGTGGTATAGGGGCATTGCCACCTAAAATCCCCTTAAGCTTCTCCATGTTACAGTTACAATACACCACACACGACTGATGCCGAACCTGCAACGCTTTCGCACTTTTCTGACAGACGGCGCCTAGGCAATACCAGTAATTCCTCTAGCCCAACCGTGCGAAGCTTTCACTGCGTCTTATTGGCAGGCACCAGACCAGACCGAAAAGCACCTTACCTCTCTCAGAGGGATGTTGTGAGCGGCGGAGACAGTCGCGGCCAGATGGGCTCCCACAGAATCCCTTGGTGCCGGCTGGAGCGTGATTGGGTCATGAACTCGCTCAGCAGCACTCACAGGGTCCCATCTGGGTTGCCAAAATGTTAGCGTTCAGGAACACACATAATCACGAACTGATTATATGCAGGTGCTTTATTGAAGCACGCGGGAACTAGGGGTATCAGCAACCCATATCTAGCTCCATTGTCTTTGTCCAAAGTGCACATATTTATACAATTTCAGCTGTAGCAGTAATAACTATAACAACCTTATCAATACTGCTTCATTAATAAATCTTCATTAACTTTATCGATATTGCTTCATGAGAGTTAGCTCATCCTTGTACGAACATGTACGAATCTTATCACTGGGTGGGTATCTTGGAGACCCTAAGTACCAATTCCCTTTACCGTAAAAATTTCAGATTGCTAGACCATCCCTAATAACAAGCATTCTTGAGGCCTACCATTGATATATTTTATATATTAGTAAAGGCCTGTATGCACAAACCAGCCTTTGAAATAAGTCATGATATTAAGGGCTAAAATCCTTGAAACTTGCCTGCAGAAGAGAGAGTAAAGCAAAACAATATTCTTGTGTGTAGGAGAAAAAATGTAAACTGTGTGTGTTAGCCAATAGTAGCTTGCTCTGCCCGCAGACCCTGTAAAACCCTATAAAAGGTGTGCTAAAGATAGAAATAAACGGTATTCACGTTTACTTCTGTGAAGGCTGGTGAATAAACTGGCGGTTTCTCAATATCTGGCAATCCGACCAGGGACCTCCTGCGGGCAGAGGGGCTTTGGAGTCAGCAGAGCGGATCTGGGCGCAGGAAGCCGTGGGCTTGGATCGGCACCGGATAGGCAGCCTGAGCGCGGTGAGACGCGGAGCGGTTAGACGTGGAAATTCAGGTTGCTGGGGGGGACCGAGAGGCGAGGGTGTAGTAGAAGGGTCGCAACCTTCCCTCTCGCGGTTTGCCGCTAGCATGAAAGTGGAATGTGCGGCGGCGGAAAAACTGCTTCTCAGCATCCTCGTTAAACGAGGCGAAGAAGCCCAGGAAAAGGACCTGGATATGCTCATTATATGGGCTAATTGTCATGGGCATTTAGTAGTGCTCCCACTGCTCTTTGCAGTGAAAGAACGGACTGATATATCGGTTCTGATACGGGAAACGGCAATCACGAAAAAGAGAAAGGACACTGTGTCTCTCGGTCGAACTTGGCAGTTTGTAATTAATACCTTAAAAAACAGAAAAGCGAGATATGCTGAGGCTGTGAGCCCTGTAATTCTACCTGCATCACAGTGGCAGATGCCTTTACCTCCCACTGCTGGGCAAGCACTCCTATCTATGCTGCCCTTGGAGAGAGGGAGGGAGAGTCAGAGAGAAGAAAATAATGAGAAAGAAGTTCCACAGCGAACGCTGAAACAACGAACAGAATCTGTTCAGTTATGGCAGGATGTGATACATCCAGAAATATTTGCTTCATTTTTGGAGTCGCTTTTAACACTACAATCTTATTTAAGTTCCATCTTTACTACCCTGGAAGAAAAGAAGCCAAATTTAGACTGGTTTCCACCCGAACCAGGGGGATATGGGGGAGCACTGAGGTGTGAACAGAGAACAAAGGCACCCTGGGGGTAGAAGCAGCGCAAGAAAAGTTCCAAGGCCACGCTGATAAGCTGCAATGATGGCCGTTGTTAGCACCTGGCTGTGAGAGGCTTTTCGTGTAACATCGCCTGCTTTTCTAAAATCGTGCCCCTTTTCCTCTATCTGCGAACAACAAGAGAGATTGAGAGAAAAAACTGCATTTGTTAAAGTTATCTTTGTGAGGTTTTTTTTCTTTCTCTCCGTTTTTCCTCTCTGTGAGAGTATGTAGAGAATGTGAAGAAAGATAAGAGCAGAGCTGCAGCAGCAGCAGAGTGGGCAGTCCACCCCCCCACTCCCTCTCTAAGAAAAAGCACCGGGATAGTACCCAGTTTGTTACAAAGTCATGATTTATTGGGTTTTCAAAATGTTTTTATATACCATTGTAGAGTTAATTTTGTGTTTTAAGTAATTATGAGTTTATGCAATTGCAGTTTTTAGTATTTTACTAGAGAAGTTATTGTGATTCTTTGAACGTTTAAAAAAAAAAAAAAAAAAGAGAAAACGTGTTTAACAGAAGTTGCCTTGCAATAATTGGTTTTAGAACTTAAGGATAAAATATGGTATGATTTACAGCTTCTAGGAAAACCTTCCAATTAATGTTATCTACAGTAGATTTGTGGTTTAAAAAATGATTAGTTAAGAGAACTTTACTGTACAAGACAAAGTTAAGTTAAAGTACATATTATCCATTTGCTTGTTTTTTCCACAATTTTAATAAGGTAATTTCAATGTGAGTCCTTTTGTTATATAAAACACATATAACTGCATATATACCAATTTGGATTTTGGATTTTAGTTTAAAAATTGGACTCGATGCTCCTGAAAAGTGCTACAAAAGCTAAATGGCAACCTGCCAAATCCTGTGTTGTTGTGGTTTTTCTCTAGAAAATTGCACTTTAAAATCCTAACCAATTTAGGCATATACTAGGTAAATTCCTGTTATGAATAAGTATTTTTAGTAACATTTGCAGTTATTGTGGGTTATTCTCAAAGCTAGATGACATAGAATTGTGATGTATTTGTTACATTTTTATAATCTTTATACTGAATCCATGTTATTGTTATATTGTGTTTAAAAGGTATATATCAAACTTTTAGTTGCTTTTGTAGTAACAGAATAAGATTAAGTTATGTTTTTATTTAATATAGATTAAGTGTTAATAGAATTAAGGATAGTCAAGTTTTATAATGTTTAGGCTTGAATGTTTTTAAGTTTTCTAACTTAGATATTCTTTTAAGGTTAAGTTTGTTATTTCCTTTTGTCATAAATAATTATTGTTAGGTTTAAATATTGTTTAATTTAAATTGTTTTATGTTTTATTGGAGACACTTGTTTAAACTGCAAAGTATAGTTATTTTTCTAGAGAAATGAAGATAGCTACAACTGAAACAGCTGTGAAAGAACACTGATGGACACCTGCTTGTGGATCGAAGTGAATGCAGTCTGTGACATCCTTGACTTCACTGGGAGTTCTATTGGTTGTTGCAATCTCTGCAGTTTTTGTTTGTTATAGATTTCTTATTTTTCAAAGTTTCCAGAATTTTAAGAAGATGTATCATTGCTGAAGATCAGCTGCCACGGGAGAGGCTTCAGATTAAACCAACTGCTGCATGGTTTAACTGGTCTGGTACCTAAGGCTTCTGATAATTTGACTTGTACAAATGCATTTTAACAGTTTGCTGTGCTGTAAGCATCTCATAGCTGCTACTATTGAGAACCTTGTTCTAGAAATGAGTTGAGGCATCTTTCCAGTTTAAAGCAAGGCCCTGGCCAAGCCTTGACTTTACCTGGATGAAATGTTTGCCAACAGATCCAGATGTTTTCTGTACCAAATCAGTATTTGAGTCACTTTTTGACTCAGCAATTTGACCCTATTAATATGACAGCCGGATCAATTTTGAAGTGGGCTTGGAGAATCATTTCTGGAGATGATTACCCAATCCTTCACTGATTTTTTTTTGTTTCTGTTTGTTTGCAAACTATGGGATGCTAGTGCAGTGTTTTAGTAATTAATAGTAGTTTTATATTACATATGTTATTAATAATGTTTATGATTTAATTGATTTTTGACTGGTATAAGTTCTTATTAATTGTGTATATGATTTTGTGTTGATGTTGATGTTTATAACAGAAGTACATCTCATTTTATTTTTTTTTATGAAAACTTGGGAAATGGATGCCCTAAAAGCATTTGATTAGTGTAATTCATTAACTTCAAGGGGAGAAGTGTCTGTGTTTTGTTGGCAGGTTCAAAAAGGTCACCTGTCCATCTGACCAGACTGTCTGCCTCTGAACACACGAGATCCAGTGAACAGAGATGTCATCACACAGCCTTGGTACTCCTGACATGGATCAGAAGTGGACCTGTCAGGACACAGTTGTGTCTGAACACTATACAGACAGTTGCCAAGAGAAATTTTATGTTGTTATTATGATGTTGTGTCTCTACCAATTTTTCAGGTATCCTTTGTTTTAAGATTTAGAAGGATGTGAAGAACAACTTGAACATCAAAGCCCTCAGTCGCTGATCAGCTGCCAGCTGACATCACGGGAGCAGTGAACGTTCCAGGACTGAATTGTGTTAGAGAAATTCTGTAGAAGATCTAAGAAAAGTGTAGAGACTCCATCTAACTATATATAATGCAAATTGTAGTTGTGTGTTTACCCTTTCAGCAAATTGCTTTCACGCTTGGACTACATATATACCAGAGCACGTGTGTTAAAGGTAGTTAGTTAATAGTTTAAGATAAAGAGTTTAGCCTGTGTAGTAATTGTTATGTTAGTATAAAGTATAAGTATTCCCCCTTTAAGAGGTAGTGTAAGCATCTTTGAAAGTTCATTTAACGTTACAGTTTTAGCTGTGAGTTTGCAAATATGGTGTCATTTACATGGAACCAACTGCTTATGGTAATTGTGCTGTGTATAATCCTGACCAACTGTCTGCTAACTGATATCCAAAAGTGGCAGAACATATGGGTCACTGGCACACTGAACTGGCCAAAGGTCAATGTGTTTGAGCCTAGCCACCCCTGGAGATCCTTTCGCACCTGTCTCGTAGGAGTCCCTGAATGGCATCCTCCAGCATTTAAAGGTTTAATTAGTAACGAGACTCGACTGAATCGATTGGCAATGTTGCAAGAGTGCAGTCGCACTGTTGGCTTCACATTAAGACAACTTGAAGCCTGTTGGCAAGCAAAAATTACCAAAGTTCTCAATGTTACAACCCTCAGAAGAATTAGATTTGTTAAGTTCCACCAATACCTCATGTGGATGGATAATGTTTGAACCCCCGACAAAAGCCATTCTAACAAAGTAATGCAGCACTGAGCTGCAGTCAACCCTATAGCTGATCTCATTACTACCATTGAAAGTAAAGCCTTTATTCGTGGTGCAATCTCACAAGACAATTACCAAAGCGATTACCTAATTCCATATTCCTAGTCTGTGGAGATAGAGCATGGAATTAGATTCCTGCTAGTCCACAGAAGACCCTGTTATCTTGGGAAACTTAACTTTGTTCCACCCAAGCTTACATCAATTGCTGAATGTAGCTAGCAAAATGAAGAACATCAAACAGTCAAAGCGAAGCCTGAAGGAATTAAGGCCTAGCAACTCCAAAAAGGCTCGCTTGTTAGACTAAGGAAGAATTGAACTTAACATCCACAATGTTAAGTGAGCTTTCAGCCGATGTGAGTAGTGTACTTCATGCAGTATTACAAAATCGAGCTGCAATTGACCTTTTGCTCTTAGCGCAAGGACACGGTTGTGAGGAATTTGAAGGCATGTGCTGTTTGAATCTTACTGATCATTCAGCTTCCATCCATAAGCAACTACAACAGCTACAGGATGGGTTACATGCCCTGAAAGAAGACAGTGACCCCATTGGAAGTTGGTTCGCCAACTGGGGCAACACCGGATGGTTGAGGTCTCTTGTGCTAGAAGGGGGATGGACTTTACTTATAGTGTTAATTGGGATGACAGTCTAAGTTGTATGCTATCTTATCCAAAGCCTGGTTTGTGCAAAAAGAGAAAGGGGGAATTGTTGATAAATTTTATATATTAGTAAAGGCCTGTATGCACAAACCAGCCTTTGAAATAAGTCGTGATATTAAGGGCTAAAATCCTTGAAACTTGCCTGCAGAAGAGAGAGTAAAGCAAAACAATATTCTTGTGTGTAGGAGAAAAAATGTAAACTGTGTGTGTTAGCCAATAGTAGCTTGCTCTGCCCGCAGACCCTGTAAAACCCTATAAAAGGTGTGCTAAAGATAGAAATAAACGGTGTTCACGTTTACTTCTCTGAAGGCTGGTGGATAAACTGGCGGTTTCTCAATAGCCTACCTCTACAAAATTTTAAGAAACATTTTCAGAAACTAATTTAACCTCATAGTAACAAGTGGAGAGTGCTGGCCACTTCTTTTGCTTGGTGATGTCCAAAGCCAGTTGGATGGCTTTCAGCTCTGCAATCTGACTCAATCCATCTTGTCCCTCTGCAACTCACTGTGTAGGGCTCCATACAGCTGCTTTCCATTTCCTACTAGTCCCTACAATACAGCAGGATCCATCATTGAAGGAATCATATTGCCTCTCACTCTCCCATAGCTGGTTATATGGTGGGGCCTCCTCAGCACATCACCTGCTCTTCTTCCTCTTCAGATGACAGTCCAAATTTTCATTTTTGGGCCAATTTGTGATGGTTTTCAAAATCCCAGGGTGGTTTGGATTTCTTATTTGAACTCACTGTGTGATGGGAGCAATCCACTTACTTCAGGTAGCATCAGTGGCATGATGTGTTGCAGGGACTTTTCCTTTAGACATTCAGCCCAGCACTAGTATTCTGGGTGCCAAGAAAAGCTGTGCTTCAGTGCCAATCACTTCTGAGGCAGCTCAAACCCCTTCATAGGCTGCAAGAATCTCTTTTACAGTTGGTGTGGCCTCAAATCCTCTCTATGCCCAACTCCAGAACCCTGTTTTCCCTAACAAACCTCTGACATGTACCACTGGGACTTCGTCTACTGTACTTAGGGGCTCAGATTGGGCAGAGCCTGCTCGGTTAGTGGAACCTTGCGTGTTCACTGACCAGGTGGCCTTTGCTAGATGCTGCTCCCAATTTTTGAAAGATCCCCCACCCAATGCTTTCAAGGTGGTTTTTAACAGTCCATTGTACCTCTCCACTTTCCTAGCCGTTGGTGCATGATAAGGGATATGGTACACCCACTCAAGGCCATGTTCCCTAGCCCAGGTGTTTATAAGGCTGTTCTTGAAATGAGTCCCACTGTCTGACTCAATCCTCTCAGGGGTACCATGCCTCCAAAGGACCTGCTTTTCAAGTCCCAGGATGGTGTTACGGGCAGTAGCGTAGGACACGGGGTAGGTTTCCAACCATCCAGTGGTGGCTTCTACCATTGTGAGCACGTAGCACTTGCCTTGGTGGGTTTGGGGCACTGTGATGTAGTCAATCTGCCAGGCCTCCCAATACCTATATTTGGACCACCGCCCACCATAGCATAGGAGCTTCAACCACTTGGCCTGCTTGATCGCAGCACACGTCTCACAGTCATGATAACCTGAGAAATATTATTGTCCATGGTTAAATCTACCCCTCCGTCTCGTGCCCACTTATAGGTGGCATCGCTACCCTGATGACCTGAGGAATCATGAGCCAAATCGAGCTAGGAACAACTCTCCCTTGTGTTGCCAATCTAAGTCTATCTTTGACACCTTTATCTTTGCAGCCTGATCTACCTGTTTATTATTTTGTTGCTCCTCAATAGCCCTACTCCTGGGGACATGGGCATCTACATGACAGACTTTCACAGTTTCTGTACCCTGGTAGCGATGTCTTTCCACTCATCAGCAGCCCAAATTGGTCTTCCTCTGTGCTGCCAATTAGCTTTTTTCCACTTCTCCATCCATCCCCACAGACCACTGGCTATCATCCATGAATCTGTGTAGAGGTAGAGCTTTGGCCGCTTCTCTCTTTCAGCAATGTCCAGGGCCAACTGAATGGCTTTGAGTTCAGCAAGTTGGCTTGATCCACCTTCTCCTTCAGTAACTTCTGGAACCTGTCATGTGGGGCTCCATATGGCTGGTTTCCACTTTTGGTTCATCCCTGTAATGTGACAAGAACCATCAATGAAGAGTGTAGCGTGTTTATTTTGCTGGTAGTTGGTTGTACAGTGGAGCTTCTTCAGCATGTGTCACTTGTTCCTGCTCCTCTATGTCAGTGAGACCAAAGTTTTCACCTTCCAGCCAGTTTGTAATTATCTCCAAAATCCCAGGGCGATTCAGTTTTCCAGTATGGGCACGCTGTGTGATGAGAGCAATCCACTTGCTCCACGTGGCATTGGTAGCATGGTGGATAGAGGGAACCTTTGCTTTAAACATCCACCTCAGCACTGGGAGTCAGGGTGCCAGGAGGAGTTGTGCTTCTGTGCCAATCACTCTGAGGCAGCTTGAACTCCTTCATAGGTTGTTAATATTTCCTTCTCTGTGGGAGTGTAGTTGGCTTCAGACCCTCTGTAGCTTCGACTCCAGAATCCCAGTGGTCGGCCTCGAGTCTCACCAGGCACTTTCTGCCAAAGGCTCCAGGACAGACCATGGCTCCTGGCTGCAGAGTAGAGCACGATCTTCACATCTGGTCCTGTCCTGACTGGGCCAAGGGCTACTGCATGAGCTGTCTCCTGCTTGATCTGGGCAAAGGCTTGTTGCTGTTCAGGGCCCACTGGAAAGCGTTCTTCTTGCGGATGATCAGGTAGAGAGGGCTCACAATCTGGCTGTACTCAGGAATATGCATTCTCCAAAAACCTATGGCACCTAAGAAAGCTTGCATTTCCTTCTTGCTGATTGGTGGAAACATTGCTGTGATCTTGTCGATGACGTCAGTGGGGATCTGATGCTGTCCATCTTGCCACTTGGAACTGGATCTCTTGTGCAGGTCCCTTAACTTTGCTCTTTTTGATGGCAAAACCGGCTTTCAGGAGAACCTGGATGATTTTCTCTCCTTTCTCAAAGACCTCTGCTGCCGTGTTCCCCCACACAATGATGTCATCAATGTACTGAAGATGTTCTGGAGCCTCACCCTTTTCTAGTGCAGTCTGAATCAGTTCATGGCAGATCGTGGGACTGTGTTTCTACCCCTGGGGCAGTCAGTTCCAGGTGTACTGCATGCCCCTCCAGGTGAAGGAAGACTGAGGCCTGCATTCTGCTGCCAAAGAAATGGAGAAAAATGCATTGGCAATGTCAGTAGTGGCGTACCACTTCACTGCCTTGGACTCCAGCTCGCACTGGAGTTCCAGCATGCCAAGCATGGCAGTGCTCAGCGGTGGAGTCACTTCATTCAATGCACGATAGTCTACAGTCAATTTCCATTCTCTGTCAGACTTATGCACAGGCCAAATGGGGCTGTTGAAGGGTAAGTGGGTTTTGCTGACCACCCCTTGGCTCTCCAGTGCACAGATAATCTTGTGGATGTGAATCACAGCATCTCGAGTGGTTCTGTACTGTCGACAGTGCACTGTTGGTGTGGCAATTGGTACTCGTTGCTCTTCCCCCTTCAGAAGTCCTACTGCAGATGGGTTCTCTGATCATCCAGGCAAGGCATTCAATTGCTTGATGCCCTTTGTCTCTACAGCTGCTATCCCAAACACCTACCTATGCCCCTTTGGGTTTTTGAAATACCCACTTCGGAGGAAGTCTATGCCCAAAATGCATGGGGCCTCTGGGTCCGTCACAATGGGGTGTTTCTTCCACTCATTTCCAGTCAGGCTCACATCAGCTTCCACCAAAGTAAAGTTCTGTGATCCTCCTGTCACGCCAGCAATGGAAACAGATTCTGTCCTGTCAATAGAGGACACAAATCAGAAGCAATAAGTTCAGTGACAACAGCCGAGGTTTCAAATCCCATGGAGGAAAAAGCCTTTATTTTGGGGTTTTCAGCCCCTTTTATAAGGTGTTCTGATACAGGTTAACCTGATTGGTACAAGGAACAACACCTCTCTCATCCCATTGGTGGGATAAGAGAAAAACACTCAGAACATCTTTACAACATTGTTTTGAGAACCAAAACCTATTTACAGAAAACTGTCCTTGAGAGAGAAAAGTTTCCCAAAAGACTTTCCCTTGGGAAACAGATCAGCCCCTGACAGGCTGAAACTCTCTCAGGCTCAGAAAATCACGTCCACACTGTCCCCACGTCTTGATGGGATTAATGTGCACAGTGTACCAGTGTCAACCAAGGCCTCATATTTTTGTGTTTCTGATGTGCCAGGCCAACAAGTCCACACAGTCCAAAAGACACGGTTTTCCCTAGCCTCTACCTGGCTAGAGGCAGGGCCCCTCTAAGCCTGGTTATCCTTCTTTCCCTGGGCATTTGTCTTGGAGGTTTCTTCAAGGGGATCAGACATGGTGTCATCATCACCATACCTGGCAGTTTGGCTATGGGCTACTGGAGCTGCTTTCTTTTTGGTGGAACTTTCTCTCTGCGTTTTGCTGTCTCCCAATTCAAGCATCCGTTTTGGCAGAGCAACAGTAGATTTTCCATCCCATCTCCTCATGTCTTCTCCACAGTCACACAGGAAGAACTACAGCTCAGCTCGCTGGGTATACTTTCTCTCCCTATCTGGGGGACTTCTGATCTGTATTGCTGAGATTTGGAGAAAGCCCTCTTTAATCTCCTCCCTGAGTTTCTTGTGATTCTCCTCCATCTTGTCTTCTCATTTCTGCAGTCGTGTTTCCACAGCTGCGATTCTTGCATGTGTGGGGCCATGCATGGCATCTGCATATGCTTGGAGCTTCTTCGCCATATCAAGCATGGTCTCCTCCCTTTCATCCTACTTCATCATTGCTAAAGCAGAAGGGTATTCTTGTAGCCCGAGTTGTACAAGTTTTTGCCAAATCACGGATGTACATGGTACCAAGTCTGGATTCCTAGTGTTTAGGTCATCTGAGAAGACAATCTCTGCCACTGCCATTTCTCTCAAGCGTTGAATCCCTTGTTCTATGGTCTTCCACTGGGTTTGCTGCATATAGAGATCGTCTGCACACAGATATCTTTGTGCCACACTTCCCAGGACCCATGTCCAGAGACTGTGAGGGTTAGCCCCTCTCATAATTCCTTGGTGTCTCGGTTTTGGAAGACAGGGATCTGCTAGGGAGGGCAGGAGCCTCCTTTGGAAGGAAAATGTAGACCTCCCGCCCCTCCCTCCAAATTATTATAATTCTGAAAATCAAGGGGCTCTCAGGCAGAGATCTGGGGATAGGAATAATAGTTCTTTACTAGTATGTATAACAAGGCAAACAAACAACAATAATTACAGTGTTAGCAAGAAAACAGAACCAGGGTCCCCATGACAGCCTTCTCAGCCGAGACGGGAAAGGATGGAGGAGAGGCTTTGCTTCACAAACCCCCTTGGACAGTCAGTCCCGGTGCTCCTGCAGGGCTCTGAGGAGCACTTAGCTGGAACAGCAGGAATGAGCAGAGATGCCGGGCTGGTGGCTGAGGTGTATCAGCAGCTCTGTGGCAGTGGCTGGCACTGGCATGTCCGGGCAGGACAGGGGGTGCGAGGCCCACCAACAAAGAGGGAAGAAGGAGAAAAAGAATCAGCAGCTCCATCTAGGTGATGGCGAATTCCCTTCCCTCTGCAGCAACAGCTTTCAGCAAAGTGTTGTTATAAATAAATTGATCCAATTTTATCAATAATAATTTTTATTAATAAATTTGCAAAAAATAAGTTTTGGGACAGCCACAATTAAAGGCAATGCCGAGCCTGGGATTGGTGCTGGGTGAACTTTGAACCAGTCTCTGCCGCACTGATTCCCCCAAGTTAACAAACTGTCTATTGGAGTGCCGAGTTTTATACAGTTTTTTTGGCCTGAGGCCATGCAGTCTCAGGGTTTTTTTCTGTGATGTGTTGTTACATATTCAGAATTTAGATGTTGAACTGCTGATGAGGTTTCTGGGAAGGGGATTAGGTCTGAGTCGATTTTCGGGAAGTAGTCCTTGAGATGTAGAATTTTTCTGAGATTTTCCCAGAAGGGGATGGAGTCTGAGTGTTTTTTTTTCTTTTGGGAGACTGACATTAAGATGCACAGTTAACCAAATCCGTATCACGTGCTGATCACTGAACCATTAGTGGCTCATCTCCTCTGAGTGGATTTGTCTCTCTCCTGGTGCCCCCTTTGTCCTTTTGCAAACAGTCCTGAGCTCTCTGTCCTCGTTGTGGCAATCCTTCAGTTGCTTAAGTTTTATGCATTGTGCTCGAGATAGCTTTGTGCACTATACATGCAAATTATATAAAAATAAATGCACATATTACAGTGTCCTTCTCTGAAGCTGAAGAAGCCAGCAAACTGTCTCCGCCCTCCCTTTTTCCTGCCTCCCTTCTCCCCTGGGCCCAGCCAAACTCTTTGTGTTTCTCAAGCACCCACTAAGTACCAGCAGTCAGGTTTTCCCTGCAAACTAAAGGGTGAGCCAGAACTAAAAGGATACCTAACCCCCAACACTTGGTCGATAACTGGATCATGTGACAGGGATCCCAAATGCCTTGCTTCAGTACCATCCAGAACTGTAGCCTCACCTGCAGCATCCCAAAGACGGACTAACCAACTAATTATAGATTCATCAGTGTTGATATATTTTATATATTAGTCAAGGCCTGTCTGCACAAACCAGTCTTTGAAATAAGTCGTGATATTAAAGGCTAAAGTCCTTGAAACCTTCCTGCAGAAGAGAGAGTAAAGCAAAACAATATCCTTGTGTATAGGAGAGAAAAAATGTAAACCTGTGTGTGTTAGCCAATAGTAACTTGCTTAGCCCGCGGACCCTGTAGAACCCTATAAAAGGTGTGCTAAAGATAGAAATAAACGGCGTTCACATTTACTTCTGTGAAGGGTGGTGAACAGCTGGCAGTCTCTCAATACATCAGGTTGTTGAGTGTAATCTTTTCTTAGGCCATGAAGGTCCTTGTCATAGGGTGACTACCTTTAAGATAGCTTTGGGAGCTAAGGAAGTTGAAGCTGCTGGTGGCTGATGGGAGTCTTTTCTCCTGACCAATTATCGGTCATTTCTAAGAATTGACAGCAGTTTTGACCATTGAAAAGTGAGATCAACTTGTGAACACCACCTTAAGATGTAAAGCCAGAGTTATCTTGCTCTCTTTGGTTTCCGGCTTCTGAAAAGGTAACAAGGCTCTGTCTTGGCCTCCTCCACCCCCCCTCCAGGCCGGACAAGGCCGCAGAGTGAGGGGGGGGAAGAGAAATGGAGCTAGCCGTCCTGACTTGGTTTGTACTTTCTGCTGCTGGATTGTAACCTGACACCATGAACACTTGCAGCTTTTCCAAGACTTTAATTCTTGTACTACCTGGATAAAACGCACAGATTACTTCTTTTTCCCAGAGAGACAGAGAGAGACAATCAACATGAAGACATCATAAAACCATCAAAGGCAGTGAAGAAAAGAGTTAAGTTTTAGATGGGGAAGAGAGAATAAGGAGATGCTTTATAAGCTGAAATATTTTTCTTTTAAACCTATGGAGGTGAACAATAGTGTTCTGAAAAAACTTTAATTCATGACAGAGTATATAGAGAGGAATGGAGTGTTCAAAGTGTGGAATTTGAGCAAAAGGTGGAGTAATTGTGATACAGTGAGGTGCTGGAACAGAGTGAAGAGAAGTAATAGTTGAAGATTTGGGGCCGTTGTAGAGGCAAAGAGAAAACTGTTTCCAGAGAAGCTCACAGAGACAGATGAAGAGAACTTTTGCCTTTGAATAACTCATCCTTAAAAATGACATCCCTAGACTCACTGACCCATACACACCTCAGAGTGATGTGAAATGGGAGGAGTGAACTGATGACAGGATTTCCGGGCAGCTGGCATCAGAAAAATAGAAAGCTATAACAGAAATAGTTTTCTTGTGAGAAACTCCATAGATTAGCAGAAGAAGACTTCTGTTTCTCTACAAAGGCTGAAGAAAAGACTCTAGCAGGAATTGGGACTGTTTTAAACACCAAAGTTTTTTGTCTCTATGTTGTCATGTGAACAAGGGAATGGTGGGTAGTGGGGGATAAAAGGGTTTTCTGGAGGTTTATTCTGGTGTTCTTATTCTTGTAGTTTTGTTAATAAACTTTCTTTATTCCTTTTAAGTTTTAAGCCTGTTTTGCTCTTGTTCTAACCCATATCTGTTGCCTTCAGCAAGGCAGACACCCTGGTTCAGGAGCAGCACAGTGACCTCACTCTGGTCACTCAGTCCATCTGCACACAACATCAATGTGATGGATGGCAAAATGGCGTTTATTGCTGGAGAATTTGACACTTTATAACCTAGGTTCACAGTGTTACTCTCATCTGCTTTCATCACAGCTAGGTGCTATTGGCTAATTACGGGGCAATTACCATACACTGTGGAGGAGGGGGGTGACCATCTTTCCGTTACATCCCGATATCTTCCGACCGCTGGGCCCTAGCTTCCCACATATTCCCCCCTCCTTATGACTAACTAAATTTGCTAGAATATGAGGTGTATGTATTAGTCTTGAAAGTTCTAACGTTATGTATATCTATTTCTAAACATTTTATCTAACTTATCTATATTATGAAAAGTTTTAAAAGTAGATATCATAAACTTGAGTAAAATATAAGGTACACTATACTTAACTAAAAGGTTAAAAACTTATAAAATAGACACCGCAGTTTTTCATTAGCAAACATAAAGCACATGCGGTGACTAAGTGTATTCTTAGAGCATCTGCTGTCTTTCTACAAACAGGATGTTGACTCTAGTCGGCTCTTGACAAAAGACACAAGCCTATTTAAAACACACGGTTTTTCAATTATCTGCAAGTCTTTATCAATTGTCATTTGTAGCTGAGACAGTCTGTTGTTGGGTCACGATGGCAGAGGCACCTGTGGCAGCACCAGATGCTTCCAAGTTAAGCAGCATCGCTATGGTTACACCTGTCACCAGTTCTCTTTTCTGAAGTCGGGTGAGTTTCTCTGCCTGCAGGTTTGAGTCTTCATTTAGGTGGTACAGGACCCTGGGAACAATCACAACTTGCACACAAAAATCGTTAGAAACACTGAAGTTATAAACTGATAGGCATAGGGTAATCATTGTCCTGTCTGTGCTTATCAGCTGCTGCAGGCTGGAGCCTTGCAGTTTAGGATTTATTGGTGAGTGAACTCTCTGTCCCCCCTCTGACACTCGGACTGGGAATGCTAGTGGAGCTGGGGGAACCCAGGTGGCACATGTGGCTTTTATTTCCCCCCAGTCTGTGAGAGGAGTATCCTCTCTCAGTTCTTTAATGTGGAGAGGGATATTCCTGTTTATCTTTGTTGCTTCCTCCTCTAAGGAGTCAGTCTCGGACCTCTCGTCCTCACTAGTATCTCTGTCAGAGTCAGAACTCGACTGGCTCATTATTTCTGGTTTCCCGTGCCTTTTGGTTGGGCTCCGGCCCCGCCCACACCCCTTGTGGGCTGGCTGCTCCCTCTCTCCTGGTTCTCCCTGACCTTCACTCCGCCCTTCACTCCGCCCTCTGTTCCTCCCTCTGCGCCTCCCTCTGCTCCTTTTCCCCTCTCTTACATTCCTTTCCCTCTCTCTCTGAACACCTTCCCCACATCTTATCTCTTTCACTTCAGTTTCTCTTTCTTTCCCACATACCTTATCTTTCCCATCTTCCCGACTATGTTCACCCATCAATACCAGTGTTTGTTCCTTGTTCTTACCAAGGACATTCCTTTTCCCGCTCTCTGTCTTTTTGCTCGGCACCATCTTGGGGTACATAGGGTGGTGGTCCCCCACAGGCTTTTCCTGCGGCACCCCTAGCTTCTTCTGTTAACTTTCTCCAAAAAACTTCTGCTCTCTGTTGTCCCTCTGAGAGCAGATCGGGATTCGGGAATTGAGAGGACGTGTCAACCTCTTGTGTCCCCTTTGGCTCAGCCGAGCCACTCTCGTCTGGGGGCTGTAATTTCTGAGTGGCCACTTTGACCCCTAATTTCGGGGTGGCCAGGAAACATTTTTTTGCTGCCCTCCAAGTTTCTTCGGCAAGGGTTTTAGTTCATCTGTCCCACACCTTAGGGTGGATAATCTTTACTAGCTGATTTATGACCCCAATATACAAAAGCCTTGCAATAGCAAGAGTAAAAGAATTAGGTTTACAATCTATACTACATTGTTTATGTAATTGCAATACAACCTTTACAAGCGCTTCCATCTTCCTTGTGGGCCCAGGAATGTTTCTCACTCCAGGACTAGTCCAGCTGTCCTGACCGCTGCTCCCGTTTCCCAGGCAATCCTCGCTCTCCAGATTTGGATCCCGCTTTTTGAATTTGAATCCCGGGTTTCAGCACCAAATTTGTTGCCTTCAGCAAGGCAGACACCCTGGTTCAGGAGCAGCACGGTGACCTCACTCTGGTCACTCAGTCCATCTGCACACAACATCAATGTGATGGATGGCAAAATGGCGTTTATTGCTGGAGAATTTGACACTTTATAACCTAGGTTCACAGTGTTACTCCCATCTGCTTTCATCACAGCTAGGTGCTATTGGCTAATTACGGGGCAATTACCATACACTATGGAGGAGGGGGGGTGACTGTCTTTCCGTTATATCCCGATATCTTCCGAATGCCAGGCCCTAGCTTCCCACACATACCTCACAGCAAAAAATAAGTAAGTTTTCTAGTAATTCTTTAGTTACTGCTTTAAAACCACGACAGTCCTTCGGGGAAAAGGAATGAATAGTAACTTTTGATTGTGTCAGTTGCTCTGACTTCTGATTTGTGTCATGAACTGGTGTTGAGGGTCCTTCCTCTGGGTCATCATCATCGAGCACTGGCCAACTGGTCTTGCTTGTGTGCTTCTTTCCTGTGGTGACTGCCAGAGGCTTAGGATCACTGCCTGTTTTAGCTGCTGGCTTGGGCTAACTCTCTGGTTTAGCTGCTGGCTTAGCTGCAACCTGAGTGACTGGGGTAGCTGCTGATTTATCTCCCTGCCCCCCTGCCTCTATCTGCTGCCCTACAGTATCTAGCAGTGTGCGATAAGCATATGCCAGGGCCCAGCTTATTGCAATAATATTTTTCTCTTTAAAATCATCATGGCAATTCTCTTACAGATATTTCCCCACGTCGTCTGGGTTCTGAATTTGTTCACATGAAAATTCCCAGGCTAGGGGATCAGAAAATTCCTTCAGGGTCTGGACCCATTCTCTCCCATTCTCCACACCACTCAGGATTTTCCATACCTGGGTCTACTCCTGGGTCAGGGGTCTCATCAGCTCCTCTGGACATCTTAGCCCTCACTCTAGAGAAGCTGTAGACCATATAGAGGAAGCTTACCAAATGAAATACCAGGAAAGTGGTCTCTTACATTCAGGGGAAACCGAACATTCTCAAAAAGTGACGTAAGAGATTTAAAGGAGAGGAAAGAAAGGAAAGGCTGAAAAGCCCCATCCCCTGCTCCTCCTCTAACAAACTGGGTGAAATTACTAATAAACTCCCAAAACATGCTACTGGGATTGGGAGGCAGGGTAGGACAAAGAAACCATAAGCCAAACATACCTGGTACAAACTCCAGTACCTTTATGAACTTCCCATAAATCATTATCACCGAGCCCAGCACAATAACTATTCTAATCCATGCCCCTCTACTGTAAAAGCTATGTGTTAGGGACAATACTGGAGCTATCTCTGGAAAAGAAAATAAACCTAGGGACCAAAAAGGTACTAAAACCTCAAAAAAGTCTAAGGACCAGAACCACATGAAGGCCTCCTCCCCGAGAGACATTATGCATTCAAACAACATGGCTACTGACTGCTTTATCCCAATACAGAGCAAGTACAATCAAAATGCAATCAGTACAGGTTTGTTGCTAGAGGACACGAGGTATTGGGCGAAGTTCCCAGCAAGAACACCACATGCAAACAGTTTTAATATGTGGCTGAAAAGCCTTTATTCGGGGTTTTTTCAACCCTTATATAGTTTTTCCAACCAGGTTACCCTGATTGGTAGAAGGAACAACACTCCCTTTGGTCCCATTGGTGGGACCAGAGAAAACACACCAAGGACATCTGTTCAGTATTGTTTTGAGAAATATTATCTATTTACAACACAATCCTGGAGAGAAAGCTGTTCCCAGGAACCTTTCCCCTGGGAAGAGATGAGCCTCTGACAGGCCGAAAACTCACTCAGGCTCAGAAATCCTGTCCACACAGTTTTTTTCCATTTGCTCGAGCCCCACATTGGGCGCCAATAATTGTATTCGTCCTGGTTTAAACCAAATTTGGGAGAAAACCTCCGAATGGGGTCCCTCCAGAAAGCAATTTCAAGTGGCCCCTCCCCCAGCTGGTTCGGGAAAAAGATTTCCTTGGAGAAAAGGGGAAAAAAAACCTGTTTATTTAACAGAAATTGAATAATATTAAGCAATAAAATCTCTCACTGTTTGATGAGATGGCAAATCCAGAAAAGTCCTTTTCATGGGGTGTAGATAATATTTTAACAGAAGGTGGGCACGACATTTTAGTAAAGGCCTGTCTGCACAAACCAGCCTTTGGAATAAGTCGTAATATTAAAGGCTAAAGTCCTTGAAACTCTCCTGCAGGAGAGAGAATAAAGCAAAACAATATCCTTGTGTACAGGAGAAAAAATGTAAACCTGTGTGTATTAGCCAATAGCAACTTGCTTAGCCCGCAGACCCTGTAAAACCCTATAAAAAGTGTGCTACAGATAGAAATAAATCGCGTTCACTTTTACTTCTGTGAAGACTTGTGAATAGCTGGCAGTCTCTCAATATCTGGCGTTCCGAACAGGGACCCTGTGGGCAGGGGGGCTTTGGCGTTGGTGGAGAGGATCCGAACGTGGATAGAGGCTAACTCGGATCGGTACCGGATAGGTGACCGGAGTGCGGTGAGATGCGGCATGGTGACACGCAGAAATAGGAGTCAGGTTGCTGGGGAAGACTGAAGGCGGAGGAGTGAGGGGTCACGACCCTCCCCCCACCGTGCACCGCCAGCATAGAGGTTGAAGTTGCAGCGGCGAAAAAACTGCTTCTGAGTATTATCATTAAATGAGGCGAAGCAGTCAGGGAAAAGGACCTGGAAAGGCTCATTTTATGGGCTAAAAATCATGGGCGCTTAACGATGCCCCCACTGCAAGCAGTTGAAAAATGGACGGATATAAGGGCTCTGATGTGGGACACAGCAGTCACGGAAAAAAGTCGCAGTAGCGCTCGGTTCCATATGGAAAATTGTGTTGACAACCTTAAAAGATATGAAGGCGGAGTCCAGGGTCGCAGCCGTCACTTTAGAAGCCACGGCTTGGCCCGAGACGGACGTGCTGCAGCAGTTACCTCCTGCCACATCAGTCAGCCATCTGGGTGCTTTCTTTGGGGTTGAGCACGTTCAGCCAGCGAAGGGGTTCACAGGAAAGCAGTGTAGCACTGTATCGGAACTTTTAAAAGTTCAGAAGTGTTCCGGGGCAGGCAGGACCGTGTCAGCGGAGCCCAAACCGGAAGTTACTCCGCCAAATGCGGATGTAGAAATGACTCATCTCCGGAAGGAGACGGCGCCAGCCCCAGGCGGGCGGAGCCTCACACTTCAGCAGAAATCAGAGCCCCAGATTGCCAGCTCCCATCTACTGTTCACTGGGGAAAGCTGCAGGACGTCCCTCTCCCCCCCCAGGCGTGTTGATATATTCAACAGACAGGCAACCACCGTCAGGAGATGAATCAGTAAATTGTAATGATGCATCGAAAAAAGATCTATTAGGGAGGCAACAACAAATAGAACAGCTCATGCAACAGCTGCAAGCTCAGATTGAGCAGACACTACGTGCAAACGAAGTACAGCGTTATCAAGAGAAAGCAGCTCTGCGTCAAACACCAAAGCAGCAGGCAGAGTCTGTTCAGCTACGGCAGGATGTAATACATCCTGAACTATCTGCTCCACTTTTGGAGACACTTTTAACACTACAGTCTTACTTAAGTTCCAACTTTACTACCCTGGAAGAAGAGAAGTGAGATTTAGATTCCACCCGAACCAGCGGGACATGGGGGAAAGCACTGAGGGGTGCATAGAGAACAAAGGCGCCCCCAGGGCAGAGGCAGTGCAGAAAAAGTTCCAAGGCCACGCTGAACAATTACAGAAGCAGTTGAGCAGAAACAGGTGGCTCAGAGAGCTTCAAAGAGAAACAAAATAGCCAAAATTCGCTAACTATATGGTATCTAGTTCTAAATTCATCACTGTAATTAAAAGTTTATAAGCTGCAATGGTCACCGTTGTTACCACCTGGCCCTGAGAGACTGTCATGGGGTAGCTTTACCTTTAAGGTGGTTTTGAGAGCTAAGGAAGTTGAAACTGCTGGTGGCTGATGGTAGTTTTTTCTCCTGACCAATTATCAGTCATTTCTAAAATTGACAGCAGGTCTGACCATTAAAAAGTGAATTCAACCTGTGAACACTCCCTTAAGATGTACAGTCAGAGCTCTCTCGTCCTCTTTGGTTTCCTGCTTTTGAGAAGGTAACAAGGCCCTGCCGTATCCTCCTCTTTCTCCCCCCGTCTCTCCCTCGGCCGGATAAGGCCGCAGAGGACGAAAAGAGGGGGGGAGGAAAAGAAAGCAGAGCTGCTCAGTTACTGCTGCTGCGGAACTGAAACCTGACACCATGAACTCTTGCAGCTTTTCTAAAGCTTTTAATTCTTTTACTACCTGGATAAAACGTACAGATTACTCCTTTTTCTCAGAAAGACAGAGAAAGACAGAGACAATCAACATGAAGAAGACATCATAGAACTACCAAAAACAGTGAGGAAAAGAGTTAAGTTTTAAATACAAGAGAGAGAATAAGAAGATGCTTTACAGCTGAAATATCTTTCTGTTGAAGCTATGGAGATGGACAATAGTAGTTTAAAAAGACTCCTTTAATTCATGATAGAGTATTGGGAGGAATAGAGTAGTCAAAGTGTGGACTTTTGAGGAAAAAGTGAGTACTTGTGATACTGTGAGTTGCTGGAACTGGGTAGAGTGAAGATTTTGAAGCCTTGGGGGGCAAAAAGAAAACTGTTTTTCCAGGGAAGCTCACAGAGAAAGATGAAGACTTTTGCCTTTGAATAACTCATCATTAAAATGACATCCCTAAACTCATGGCCCATACACACCTCAGAGCAGTGTGAAATGGGAGAAGAACTGATGACAGATTTCCGGGCAGCTGACATCAGAGCAATAAGAAACTATAACAGCAATAGTTTTCTTGTGAGAAACTCCATAGGTTAGCAGAAAGAGACTTCTGTTTCTCTACAAAGACTGATGAAAAGACTGTAGCAAGAATTGGGACTGTTTTTAACCACCAAAGTTCTAAAGTTGTTTGTCTCTATGTTGTCATGTGTACAAAGAAATGGTCAAGATGTGAGAGATAAAAGGGTTTTCTGGAAGTTTATTCTGGTGTTCTTATTCTTGTAGTTTGTTAATAAACTGTCTTTATTCCTTTTAAGTTTTAAGCCTGTTTTGCTCTTGTTCTACTCCATATCTCACAGCAAGAAATAAGTAATTTTTTTAGTTATTGGTTTAAAACCACGACAGAGACTTTTCATGTAACACTGCCTGTTTTTGTAAAATCGTGCCTTTTTTCCCCTCTATCTGCGAACAACAAGAGAGAGATTGAGAGAAAG
The DNA here is from genome assembly GCF_049639895.1 of Pseudopodoces humilis. Classification (NCBI taxonomy): domain Eukaryota; kingdom Metazoa; phylum Chordata; class Aves; order Passeriformes; family Paridae; genus Pseudopodoces; species Pseudopodoces humilis. Next base: position 8,529,559 of record NC_142211.1, on the reverse strand, counting down.
AACTGTATGTGTTAAAGTTAACTTTGTGAGGTTTTTTCTTTCTCTCCGTTTTTCCTCTCTGCGAGAGTATGTGGGGGATGTGAAGATAACAGCAGCAGAGAGCAGCAGCAAAGTGGGCAGTTAACTCCCCCTGCTCCCTCTCCAAGAAAAAGCACTGGGATAACACCCAGTTTGTTAAAAAGTCATGATTCATTGGTTTTTTAAAATGTTTTTATATACCCTTTTAGAGTTAATTTTGTGTTGTAAGTAATTATGAGTTTATGCAGTTGCAGTTTTTAGAGTTTTACTAGAGAAATTGTTCTAATTCATTGAAAGTTTGAAAAGCCCCTTTTTAAAAAAGTGTTTAAAGTGAATATTAACAGAAGTTACCTTGCAATAATTAGTTTTAAAACCTAAGGTTAAAATATGGTATGATTTACAGATACTAAGAAAACAACATTCCAATTAATGTTATCTACAAAAGAGAATTATGGTTTAAAAAATAATTAGCTAAGAGAACTTTATTGTACAAGACAAAGTTAATTTAAAGCATACATTACCCATTTGCTTGTTTTTACCAAAATTTTAATAAAGTAATTTTAATGTGAGTCCTTTTGTTAAATAAAACACATATAACTGCATATATACCAATTTGGACTTCAGATTTTAATTAAGAATTGGACTTGATGTTCCTGAAAAGTGCTACAAAAGCTGAATGGCAACTTGTCAAATCCTGTCTTGTTGTGGTTTTTCTCTAGAAAAACTGCACTTAAAAATCCTAACCAACTTAAGCATATACTAGGCAAATACCTGTTATGAATAAGTATTTTTAGTAACATTTGCAGTTATTGTGAGTTATTCTCAAAGCTAGATGACATAGAATTGTGATGTATTTGTTACATTTTTATAATCTTTATAGTGAATCCATGTTATTGTTATATTGTGTTTAAAAGGTATATATCAAACTTTTAGTTGCCTTTTTATAATAACAGAATAAGATTAAGTTATGTTTTATTTAATATAGATTGTTAATAGAATTAAGCAAAATAAAGTTTTATTATGTTTAAGTTTGAATGTTTTTAAGTTTTATAATTTTGTTATTCTTTTAAGTTTTGTTATTTATTTTTGTTATAATTAACTTTTATTAAGTTTAAATAATTGTTTAATTTAAATTGTTTTATGTTTTATTGGAGGCGCTTGTTTAAACTGCAAAGTATAGTTATTTTCCTGGAGAGATGAAGATAACTACAACTGAAACAGCTGTGATAGAACACTGATGAACCTGCTTGTGAATAGAAGTGAATGCAGTCTGTGACACTCTTGATTTCATCAGGAGTTCTATTGTGTGTTGCAATATCTGCAGGTTTTGTTTTTTTTTTTTATAGCTTTATTATTTTTCAGTGTTTCCAGAATTCCAAGAAAATGTACCATTGCTGAGGGTCAGCTGCCATGGGAGAGGCTTCAGATTAAGCCAACTGTTAAATGGTTTAATTGGTCTGTTACCTAAGGCTTCTGATCATTTGATTTGTCCAAATGCATTTTAACAGTTTGCTGTGCTGTAAGCATCTCATAGCTGCTACTATTTGTCGCCGCTGAAGATGAATAGATCACATGGACACAGGTCGAGGTGTGGTGAAGAGAAAGTTTATTTTTCCTCCCAGGATTTATAGGCTTTTGACCATGGCCAGGAATTGGATGGTCAGGATAACACTTTCTCACTGCACTTGCCATGAGAGATGCCCATCACGAGACGTGTAACAGAAAGAATGTACACATATGTATGTTTACAGTTACTGTCCTGGGAAAGTCCTTAGAAAACTATGTTAGCAAGCTCAAAAGCTGAGTTTTCAGGGCGACATCTCACCCTTTTTGGTTTAACAAAAAGAAAAGAAAAAAGAAAAATGAACAAAGAAACTAGCAACATTATAAACAATCAAAAGGATAAATAATAGGAAAATACAATACTCCATACAATCAGAAGGCTGTAATTTCAGGGTGATATCTCACCCTTTCGTTATTACAAAAAAAAACAAAAACCAGAAAAACAACAAAACTCTAAAAATAAATGACACAGTTGTCCAACATCAACACCTGCTTGTGGATGGGCCATCGGGGTGAGCACGCACGTCATCTACATCTGAGTCCTCATCCGTTGGCCCACCCATCCGATCACTTCTAATTTGTTCACGGCCTCCAGCCTGCTCGCCGGTCAAATGCTGCCTCTGCGGTTGTAGGTCAGGACGAACACACTTCACAGGCACCCAGCGTACCCCAGTATCTGTGGATACACAAGCATACCCTCGCCCCGAAGCAATGAGGTCATAGGGACCCTCCCACTGTTTTGCGACCAGATTCCTCACTCTAACCTTTGCCCGAGGCTGAGGCGTCTCATCCGAAGCCTGCAAAGAAAGGTGATGGTTCAACATGACCGGGTTACTGGAGTTCTGTGGCGCTGTGAGGTGATTGAGGGTATATAAAGCTTTCCCCAACCAACTGTGCGGGGTCTCGCCCTGCATTCCCCGTTTCTGCTTCTGCAGAACTCACTTCAGCGTACCGTGAGCGCATTCTACGATAGCCTGACCTGTCGGAGAATGAGGGATAAAAACTTGTGTGACACACCCCACAACTGCAGGAACTGCCGCACCTTCTGAGAGGCGTAAGCAGGACCATTATCGGTCTTCACAGCAGAAGGCACGCCCAAAACAGCAAAGGCCTGCTTCCAGTGGGCAATCACATCACAGGTTTTTTCTCCCGTGTGAGCAGAAGCCCACACGGCAGAGGAGAAGGTGTCCACACTGACGTGCACATACCGAAGCTGGCCGAACTCGGCAACCTGAGTGACATCTGTCTGCCAAAGCTCCAAGGCCCGAAGGCCCCTGGGGTTTACCCCTGCCGGCAAAGGTGCAGCAAGTGCATGACAATCGTCACAAGACTCAACGATGTCATGGGCCTCAGCTGACATCAGCTGAAAATGTTTCTGCAAAGTATGTGCATTCTGATGGAAGAATCCATGCGACGCCTTGGCCTGGCTGAGCGTATCAGGCTGAGGTGCAACCCACGCAGGGTTAGCCAATTTGTCAGCTCTAGCGTTACCTTCTGCAATAAACCCTGGCAAATTGGTGTGACTCCGCACATGCAGAACGTAATATGGATGTACCCGGGCCTGAATGGCACTCCACAGGGCCTTCAGTAAATGAAACAAGGCAGGATTGCTGACCTCCTTCAAGACTGAATGACCCAACCGCTGGGCTATACCGGCCACATAGGCAGAATCGGTGACCAAATTGAAAGTTTCCTGGGAAAACTTCTGAAACGCCATGACAGCAGCCCGTAATTCCACCAATTGGGCTGACCCAGTCTCACAACTCTCCAAGACTTGCCACTCAGATCCTTCCTTCCAGGTAGCAATGGCCTTTCCAGTCCTCCCCGAACCATCAATAAAGACAGTGGGGCCTTGCACAGGCTCCTGACTATGTTTGGGCCACAAAGAAAGTTTTGTGAACTTTGCCACTTGCAGCAACTTATGACTGGGCAGATGGTAAGTGATCTGCCCAGAAAAATTCTCTAGAGCACTTTGCATGGAAATACTGTTTGCCAAGCTCCAGTCAAAATCCTCCCGCGGTACTGGGAGCACAATCTTTGCGGGATCTGCACCCATCAATTGTAAACACCGTTGTTGGCATTTAATTATCAAACGAGCTATCAGCTCAAACATCGCCGTTGCCGTCTTCTGCGGCTGATGGGGCAGGAAAATCCATTCTAGGACATGCAAGGGATCGGACCACTCATCATTCCACTAGCCAATGATACCCCCACGATGCAAATCTGGAGTAACAATGAACACAGTGACATCAATGGAAGGGTCAATGCGATAAACCTGACGAGTGGAAACCGCTCGCTGAACCTCCTCCAGCACCTGCTGCGCCTCTGGGGTCAGTGTCCGAGGTGACTTCAAATCAGAGTCCCCCTTCAATAGACCAAACAAGGGGGACAATTGTGCCATGGTCAGTCCCAAGTAGGGACGCAACCAAGTAACGACACCCACCAATTTCTGAACATCATTCAGTGTCTTCACCGAATGCACAAATTGCACCTCCTTGTGTTGGACTGTCCGTTCCAAAATTTTCACCCCTAAGTACTTCCAAGGAGGTTGTTGCTGAACCTTTTCTGGAGCCACTTGCAGCCCATGAGAATGCAAAGCAGTGAGCAGCTGAGGCCGTATCCTCAGCAGCTCATCCTGGGTGGGCGCAGCCACCAAGATGTCATCCATATAATGATAAATATGAGCATCAGGAAACTGCTCGTGAACTCCAGACAGGGCTCGAGCCACATACCATTGGCAAATGGCTGGTGAATTTCTCATGCCTTGCGGCAAAACCCTCAATTGATATCTCTGTGCAGGCTCAGCATTATTGATAGCTGGCACTGAGAAAGCAAATTTTGGTCTGTCATTGGGATGCAAAGTAATTGTAAAGAAACAATCCTTCAGAACCACAATGAGAACAGGCCAATCAGCAGGAAGCATGGTGAGTGATGGCATTCCAACCTGCAATGCCCCCATGCTTTCCATCACGGCATTAACTTTCCGGAGGTCTTGCAATAACCTCCATTTCCCAGACTTCTTCTTGATGCAGAAAACAGGAGTGTTCCAGGGACTGGTCGAAGGCTCCAGATGCGGGGCGAGGTGAAGCCGGCGCAGCGCAGCCCGCCTCCCGCGAGGAGGGGTAAACACGGCGCCGGCCGAGGCGCAGCCCGCGGAGATGTGGCACCGTCCCGCTCCACCACCAGGGGCCGTCCCGGGCTCACAGGAGGAGAAACCCACACCCCGGAGCTGGCAGCCGGCCCGGTGTCTGCACAACGTGCCGCACCTGGCCTCACGTCGCACAAATCCGATGCGGGAAGGACAACGCTCAGCAGCGCCCCCAACAACATCCCGTCGGGAGCGCAAAAGCCAGGAGCTGGTACCGGCCCAGCCCCCCTTCGATCCACGATGAGGACTGGCCAACCAGTGGGAAGCATGGTGGGTGACAGCATACCAACCTGCAATGTCCCCATGCTTTCCATCACAGCGTTAACTTTCTGGAGTGTTGTATTTACTCCAGTGACTCCTTTCTTCTTACCCCCCGTGGAGAAGTGCCTGCCCTCACAGAGCACGGGCGGGGAAGGGGTCTTGGAGTAGTTACAACATGGACTAAAAGTATCTTAGACACAGGAGGCTCAGACTTGCTTGGAGTGATTGCCTGGTTTATTGTGCATGGTCCGTCTGGGGCAAGAAAGAGGCCAAAATGCTCTGGGCCTTATCTCTTATACTAGGGGGAGGGGGGTGGTCAGAGATACAGGAAAGTTACAGCCAATGGGACAGGGGAAGGGGAAAGGGTTTTCAGGTAGGAACTAACTAAAGGTGAGTTCTTCCCTTGGGACATACCATGATTTTTAAATGCACTGCAACACTGGAGGTCTTGTAGCAACCTCCACTTCCCAGACTTCTTGATACAGAAAACAGGAGAGTTCCAGGGACTGGTAGGAGGCTCCAGATGACCCTGGTCCAACTGTTCTTGCAGCAACTCATGGAAGGTGACTAGTTTATCATGAGGGAGGGGCCACTGGTTCTCCTAAACGGGTTTGTCCACCAGCCACCATATAGGAGGCGTAGGACACCCTGCGCCCTCCAGCATAGTGGCCCCCATCAAAAATCTGTCCTGATACGCACTCTCCATGCAGCCAGAACAGCCCTCCCGCAGAGAGTTATCCGTGAGTCCTTCGTAACTTACGGCCAAACCATGGCCGTGTCTCCCTCTGGGTTCGTGATGAACACGGGCCTCCAGCTCGCATAGCATTGCGCTGCTCCTGCCAACCCCGCGACAGATGTCCTCACCGGTTCAAAGGGCCACTCTGGGGGCCAGTTGGCAAGTCTGACACTTGTGATGTCTCCGCCAATGTCAAGAAGCCCGCGGAGGTTAACCTCTGTCAGCATTTCACCAGGGATGGACAAAGTACAGACCTGTTCAGGACTATCCTTGGCTGTCAGGACAGCACTCCAGTGAACCTGAGGTGGTCCAGTGGACATGAAGCCGCCATCTCCTTGCAGCCGGTTCTCAACTCTGTGAACACAAGACTTAAAAGGCATAAGTTGAGCAAGTCAGGTTCCCGCAGGGACAGTGATGGCGGGGGGTGGGGGGGGGGGGGTGAACGTGGAAACCATGGCATAAATCTGCCTCATGAAATTGGAATCAATTACTCCCAGGTGCACAATGATGTCCTGGGCAGTGGTACTGGATCTCCCCACAAGAAGAGCACTCATGCCCTCACCCACTGGACCAAAAGCATCCAAGGGAACCCTGTACATCCTGCAAGAGTCTAAGACAACCGTGTTCGCTGTGCAGACATCAAGACCTGCTGAGCTGGAGGTGCTGGCTACGAGCTGTCCAAGCAAACCTCCATCGGCTCCAGGATGTGAAGAGAGGCTTGTGTCTCTGTTGCACTCTGCTTCTCGTTTCCCGAGCCTGGCAGAGGATGACCATTGCCTTGCACACATTCGCCACATGATTCAGCTTACCACACAGGGCACAGAAAAACAAAGGAGTCGATACCCCCTGTGCTTTCTTTTTCTGCTTCTTGCTGGCCTGAGCATTCCCCTGCTTCCACTGTCCATCCTGCAGCTTCACCCAAGTCGGCCACAGAACGGCAGCCATGGTAGGCGGCTCATCAGCAGCGACACCTGCCTGTACACAAGCCTGTGCCATTTGCGGCAGCAGTGGGATCACCAGGAAGCATCCCAATGATCCTCTGACACATGGAATTACAATTAGACCTTGCGAGGATTTTGAGCACAATCTGTCTCGCCTCGCGATCCTGCACCTGCCTCTCCACAGAAGCAGTCAGCCGATTTGCAAATCACAGAAAAGACTCGTCAGCCCGCTGGACAACAGTCGCAAAAGTCCCCTTCGGGGCAGCCAGTTTTATGGTCTGCACTATTGCTGCCATGCCCGTCTCCTTGCATTGCTCAAGCACAATAGGGTCAAGGCCAACCTGCCTATTAACATCAGCAAAGTCATCTGTGCCCAGCAGAGCATCAGAACCGATCACCCGCCTGGGATCCCACTGACCCAAGGCAGTATTCTGCTGCACCACTCGACATGCCAACTGAGCCCACTGCAATTCAAAAATGTCATATTCAATTGGCTGAAAAAGAACACGGGCTAAACTCTGGATATCATAAGGTACCAGGACACCACCAACAAGGCTTTGAAGGGCCTGCATAACTTTATTCATCCCTAACCCATGTTCCTCAGTTGTCTCCCAGAGATTCGCCAAAGTTTTCCAGGATAACGGCCGATGAGTCTTCTGAGTCGCACCCTGAAGCACAGGGAACACCTGATAACCCTCCAGAGGAACGGTCTCGCCTGCTACGCCCTGGCTCACCGAGTCCCCCGAGACAGGGCCAGGCACCTGGCCGAAAGACAACACAACAGCACTCAGTGTCACAGCTGTTGCCACCATCCCCGCCATCCAGGGGTCTATGTTCAGAAGCACGACCAGCCACCTCGTCAACCTTGGGTCTCACCGCCTCCCAAAACCGTGCCTGGTCCTGCAGCTGTACGGTCGTCTGGCAGGGAGGCAAAGTCCACAGGCTAACCGAAGAAGCCCAACCAGGCCGGGACCCTTTGCTCCTGGGGGCCATCGGCTTCATGACGGCAGTATCACCGCCTGTGCCAAGAGTAAATAACGCAAGGCCCAGATCTGCCTCGGCCGTCCCAGCTGCAAGAGACAGAAGGGGACCCCCGCTCCAGCTGCAGGCTCGGACAGCACCCAGGAACCCGAGGCAGGGCGGGATGGAGCCAGCTCAGCCCGGCCCGCCCCCAATGCAGGGGGAGACCGAGGCGCAGGGAGGGGCGTGGCTCGCGGAGCCACGGCACCGCCCTGTCCTGCTGCCAGGCGTTGTCCTGGGCTCGCGGGAGGGGAAACCCGCATCAAGGGGTATGGCACAGCACAGCCGCAACGAGGGCATGGGATCGTCCCCGACGCCTCTTCCAGGAGCGGTGCGGACCCCTGTTCAGGCAGCTCCATCTCGCTTTGCACTGGAAACGCACACAGAGAAGGCAACCCCGCCCCGGGCTTCCGCCGCCTGAGTGCCAGGTGAGGCGAGGCCACACCCATCTGCTCCGCTGAGCCCCCGACAGATCGCTGGCCCTTGCCCACCTGCCGGACGGGACCCAGCTCGCTGGGGGCCCCAGCAACCCCAGGGAGCCAACCACAGAATCTGAGACACAGCCCTCCCCCAGCCCCGCGTCACGGGAGAGAGAGAAAACTCTGCCCCGCTCCCCAAGCTGGAGTCTGAGCCGTCCTCCTCGTCCAGGTCAGAGAAAACGGCCACAGAACTGGCAGAAGAGGATGCACAGCTGTCCAGAGCGCAGTCACACTGCCGCCAAATCACCAGAAGCCAAGACAGGTCGGCATCATACGCCACGGACATCACCTGAATCAGGCAATCCCCCAACGCATTCCAAGCGTGCTTCGAAAAAACCTCCTCAACCATAGGAAAAAACCCCTCAGCTCTCCCATAAGCATACAACCGCTGAAAATCAGCATCCGAAACATCGATCCGCTTCCTATCGAATACAGCATGCCAAAATCCCACAACCAAGGCCTCCGTCAGGGAGAGCCCGGAGGAAGCCATGGCACAGGACTTAACAACGACACTGCCACCTGCAGTGACATTGCTACCTGCAATACTTGTAAAAGGTCACTAGATGTCACTGTCGGACACAAAATTATTCACACAGACACAGCTGGATGTGTGATAAAAGAAGAGCGCGATTTATTTTGTCGCTTCAGTATTTGTAGATTCTTGACAACGACCAGGGATTGGATAGTTAGGTTACCACCTTCCCAACCACACTGGTCGTGAGAAACATCCATCAAAAGGCCTATCTTTAATGGAATGTATAAACATCTGTGTTTACAGTTACTCTCCTGGGAAAGTGGCTAGAAACACTGAAAACAATATCAGAAAGTTTAATTCTCAGGGCGACAGACTCCAGTTCATACCGAAGTTCCAGCATGTCTGGCATGGCAGGACTCAGTGATGGTGTGACTTAATTCAGGCCACAGTAGTCCATTGTTAGTCTCCATTCCCCATTAGACTTACACACAGACCATATGGGGCTGTTGAAGGGTGAGCAAGTCTTGCTGACCACTCCTTGGCTCTCCAGTTCACGGGTCATCTTGTGTATGGGAATCATGGAGTCTTGGTTTGTGGGGTATTGCCAACAATGTACCATAGTGGTGGTAATCAGTACCTGCTGTTCTTCCACCCTCAGGAGTCCTACTGATACTGATAGAAGGGTCCTCAGATAGACCAGGTGAGGTGTTCGACTGTCTAATGACCTCTCTCTCCTCAGCAGCTATCCCAAAAGCCCACCTGAGTCCTTTTGGGTCTTTGAAATACCCACTCCAGAGGAAATCTTTGCCAAGAATACACGGGGCCTCTGGACCAGTCACAAGTGTTTCCTCCACTCCTTCCCTGTTAACCTCACCTCAGCTTCCTACAGTCAACTGCTGAGACTCCCCCCATCACCCCAGCAAAGGAAGGAGGTTCCGCCCCCACTCGTCCCTATGGTATTAAAGTACATTGCATGCCAGTGTCAACCAAAGCCCCGTAGTTTTAAGGTTCTGACATGCCAGGCCATCAGATCCACATAATCCAATAGATCTGATTTTCCCCGGTGTTGGGGATTAGGTGTCCTTCCTTTTGTTCCTTCTTACCTATAGAATTTTCCCCATTCGTTGCAAGGAAACCTGACTTCTGGTACTTATTAGGAGCTTGAGAAACACAAAGAGTGTAGCTGGGTACATCTCATCCACCGGCCCAGGATTTCTGCTTATTCCTGCTGTTCCACCTGGGTGTTCCTCAGAGTCCTGCAGGGGCACCGGGATCAACTGCCCGCAGAGGGCTTGTGAAGCAAAGCCTCTCCTCCATATTTTCCTGTCTCAGTCAAGAAGGCTCTCACGGAGTCCCTGGTTCTGTTTTGTTGCTAATGTTGTAGTTATTGTTGTTTGTTTGCCTTGTTATACATACTAGTAAAAAACTGTTATTCCTATCCCCAGATCTCTGCCTGAGGGCCCCTTGATTTCAAAATTATAATAATTCAGAAAGAGAGGGTTTACATTTTTCATTCCAAGGGAGGCTCCTGCCTTCCCTAGTGAGAGGAATGACAGATTTGTCTTTACAAACAAGCTGTGGGTCTGCTGATAGATGAAACTAGCACTGAGAGATAAAAGATACAATGGGATGGATTCCAATGATTGATGAATGCAAAGAAAGGATATTTGCCGTTACAAACAAACTGTAGGTTTGCTGGTAAATGAAATTGGATATTGAAAGATGAGACACTGGGGAAACACCATAAATTCCATAAAAATTAAAAATTAAGAGGGAAGGTTATACATTATAAGGGAATCTTAGGTATCAAGCATTCCAGGAAGTCTGTACCTCTCAAGTACCTCAGCCTATGGGGAAAGAGAGAAGGGACATGCGGCCAGGAGATTAGGATAAAAAGGAAGCTACATTCTCAAGAAATTGAGAGACCCCAGGGGAATGCCCCATGGCATCTCCCTTTATTCTAATAAAGTAAAAGGACTTCTCTGTCTCCTTTTTGGATACAAACTTCTGGTGTTTGTGGATTAATTTTCCTGACACTAGCAAACACCTGTCTTTCAAACCAAGACACCTGGCCTCTACCTGGCTAGAGGCAGGGCCCCTCTAGTTCTGGTTGTTGCTCCCTCCCTAGGCATACATTATTGAGAGACCGCCAGCTATTCACCAGTTTTCACAGAAGTAATTGTGAACGCCGTCTATTTCTATCTTTAGCACACCTTTTATAGGGTTCTACAGGGTCTGCAGGCAGAGTAAGCTACTATTGGCTAACACACACAGGTTTACATTTTTTCTCCTACACACAAGGATATTGTTTTGCTTTACTCTCTCTTCTGCATGAAGGTTTCAAGGACTTTAGCCTTTAATATCACAACATATTTCAAAGGCTGGTTTGTGCATACAGGCCTTTACTAATATATAAAATATATCAACAATTCCCCCTTTCTCTTTTTGCACAAACCAGGCTTTGGATAAGATAGCATACAACTTAGACTGTCATCCCAATTAACACTATAAGTAAAGTCCATCCCCCTTCTAGCACAAGAGACCTCAACCATCCGGTGATGCCCCAGCTGGCGAACCAACTTCCAATGGGGTCACTGTCTTCTTTCAGGGCATGTAACCCATCCTGTAGCTGTTGTAGTTGCCTATGGATGGAAGCTGAATGATCAGTAAGATTCAAGCAGCACACACCTTCACATTCCTCACAACCATGTCCTTGTGCTAAGAGCAAAAGGTCAATTGCAGCTCGATTTTATAATACTGCATGATGTAGGCTACTCACATCGGCTGAAAGCTCACTTAACATTTTGGATGTTAAGTTCAATTCTTCCTTAGTCTAACAAGCGAGCCTTTTTGGAGTTGCTAGGCCTTAATTCATTCAGGCTTCCCTTTGACTGTTTGATGTTCTTCATTTTGCTAGCTATATTCAACAATTGATGTAAGCTTGGGTGGAACAAAGTTAGTTTCTCAAGATAACAGGGTCCTCTGTGGATTAGCAGGAATCTAATTCCATGCTCTATGTCCACAGATTAGGAATATGGAATTAGGTAATCGCTTTGGTAATTGTCCTGTGAGATTGCACCACAAATAAAGGCTTTACTTTCAATGGTAGTAACAAGATTAGCTATAGGGTTGACTGCAGCTCAGTGCCGCATTACTTTGTTAGAATGACTTTTTGTCGGGGGTTTAAACATTATCCATCCACCTGAGGTAATGATGGAACTTAACAAATCTAATTCTTCTGAGGGTTGTAACATTGAGAACTTTGGTAATTTTTGCTTGCCAACAGGCTTCAAGTTATCTTAATGTGAAGCCAACAGTGCGATTGCACTCTTGCAACACTGCCAATTGATTCAGTCGAGTCTCGTTACTAATTAAACCTTTAAATGCTGGAGGATCCCATTTAGGGACTCCTATGAGACAGGTGCGAAAGGATCTCCAGGGGTGGCTAGGCTCAAACACATTGACCTTTGGCCAGTTCAGTGTGCCAGTGACCCATATGTTCTGCCACTTTTGGATATCAGTTAGCAGACAGTTGGTCAGGACTATACACAGCACAATTACCATAAGCAGTTGGTTCCATGTAAATGACACCATATTTGCAAACTCACAGCTAAAACTGTAACGTTAAATGAACTTTCAAAGATGCTTACACTACCTCTTAAAGGGGGAATACTTATACTTTATACTAACATAACAATTACTACACAGGCTAAACTCTTTATCTTAAACTATTATCTAACTACCTTTAACACACGTGCTCTGGTATATATGTAGTCTAAGCGTGAAAGCAATTTGCTAAAAGGGTAAACACACAACTACAATTTGCTTTATATACAGTTAAATGGAGTCTCTACACTTCTTAGATCTTCTACAGAATTTCTCCAGCACGATTCAATCCATGAATGTTCACTGCTCCCGTGATGTCAGCTGGCAGTTCATCGGTGACTGAGGGCTTTGATGTTCAAGTTGTTCTTCAGATCCTTCTAAATCTTAAAACAAAGGATACCTGAAAAATTGGTAGAGACACAACATCATAATAACAACATAAATGTTCTGTTGGTAAACTGTCTGTGTAGTGTTCAGACACAACTGTGTCCTGACAGGTCCACTTCTGATCCATGTCTGGAGTACCAAGGCTGTATGGTGACTTCTCTGTTCACTGGATCGCATGTGTTCAGAGGCAGACAGTCTGGTCAGATGGACAGGTGACCTTTTTGAACCTGCCAACAAAACACAGACACTTCTCTCCTTGAAGTTAATGAATTACACTAATCAAATGCTTTTAGGGCATCCATTTCCCCCGTTTTCTTAAAAAAAAAAATAAAGTGAGATGTACTTCTGTTATAAACATCAACATCAACACAAAACCATTTACACAATTAATAAGAACTTATACCAGTTAAAAATCAATTAAATCATAAACATTATTAATAACATATGTAATATAAAACTACTATTAATTACTAAAACACTGTACCAGCATCTCATAGTTATCAAACAAACAGAAACAAAAAAATCAGTGAAGGATTGGGTAATCACCTCTGGAAATGATTCTCCAAGCCCACTTCAAAATTGATCCAGCTGTCATATTAATAGAGTCAAATTGCTGAGTCAAAAAGTGACTCAAATACTGATTTGGTACAGAAAACATCTGGATCTGTTGGCAAACATTCCATCCAGGTAAAGTCAAGGCTTGGCCAGGGCCTTAGACTTTAAACTGGAAAGATGCCTCTTAACATATTTCTAGAACAAAGTCCTCAATAGTAGCAGCTATGAGATGCTTACAGCACAGCAAGCTGTTAAAATGCATTTGTACAAGTCAAATTATCCGAAGCCTTAGGTACCAGACCAATTAAACCATGCAGCAGTTGGTTTAATCCGAAGCCTCCCCCATGGCAGCTGGTCTTCAGCAGTGATACATCTTCTTAAAATTCTGGAAACACTGAAAAATAAGAAAGCTATAACAAACAAAACTGCAGAGATTGCAACAACCAATAGAACTCCCAGTGAAGTCAAGGGTGTCACAGACTGCATTCACTTCTATCCACAAGCAGGTGTTCACCAGTGTTCCATCACTGCTGTTTCAGTTGTAGCTGTCTTCATCTCTCTAGGAAAATAACTATACTTTGCAGTTTAAACAAGTGTCTCCAATAAAACATAAAACAATTTAAATTAAACAATATTTAGACCCAACAATAATTATTTATGACAATAGGAAATAAAAAACTTAACCTTAAAAGAATATCTAAGTTAGAAAACTTAAAAACATTCAAGCCTAAACATTATAAATCCTGACTTTTCTTAATTCTATTAACACTTAATCTATATTAAATAAAAACATAACTTAATCTTATTCTGTTACTACAAAAAAGCAACTAAAAGTTTGATATATACCTTTTAAACACAATATAACAATAACATGGATTCACTATAGAGATTATAAAAATGTAACAAATCCATCACAATTCTATGTCATCTAGCTTTGAGAATAACCCACAATAACTGCAAATGTTACTAAAAATACTTATTCATAACAGGAATTTACCTAGTATATGCCTAAATTGGTTAGGATTTTAAAGTGCAATTTTCTAGAGAAAAACCACAACAACACAGGATTTGGCAGGTTGCCATTTAGCTTTTGTAGCACTTTTCAAGAACATCAAGTCCAATATTTAAACTAAAACCCAAAATCCAAATTGGTGTATATGCAGTTATATGTGTTTTATATAACAAAAGAACTCACATTAAATTTACCGTATTAAAATTGTGGAAAAAACAAGCAAATAGATAAAATATACTTTAACTTAACTTTGTCTTGTGCAGTAAAGTTCTCTTAACTAATTATTTTTTAAACCACAAATCTCTTCTGTAGATAACATTAATTGGAAGGTTTTCCTAGAAGCTGTAAATCATACCATGTTTTAACCTTGGGTTCTAAAACCAATTATTGCAAGGCAACTTCTGTTAAACACTTTTTCTCTTTTTTTTTTTTTTTTAATTTTTGAAGAACCACAATCATTTCTCCAGTAAAACTCTAAAAACTGCAATTGCATAAACTCATAATTACTTAAAACACAAAATTAACTCTACAATGGTATATAAAAACATTTTGAAAACCCAATAAATCATGACTTTGTAACAAACTGGGCACAATCCCAGTGCTTTTTCTTAGAGAGGGAGCGGGGGGGGGGGGTGAACTGCCCTGCTGCTGCTGCTGCAGCTCTGCTCTTATCTTTCTTCACATTCTCTACATACTCTCGCAGAGAGGAAAAATGGAGAGAAAGAAAAAAAAACCTCAGAAAGTTAACTTTAACAAATGCAGTTTTTTCTCTCAATCTCTCTTGTTGTTCGCCGATAGAGGAAAAAGGGCACGATTTTACAAAAGCAGGCAATGTTACACGAAAAATCTCTCACGGCCAGGTGCTGACAGCGGCGATCATTGCAGCTTATCAGCATGGCCTTGGAACTTTTCTTGCACTGCTTCTACCCCCAGGGTGCCTTTGTTCTCTGTTCATACCTCAGTGCTCCCCTATGTCCCCCTGGTTCGGGTGGAAACCAGTCTAAATTTGGCTTCTTTTCTTCCAGGGTAGTAAAGATGGAACTTAAATAAGATTGTAATGCTAAAAGTGACTCCAAAAATGAAGCAAATATTTCTGGATGTATCACATCCTGCCATAACTGAACAGATTCTGTTCGTTGTTTCAGCGTTCGCTGTGGAACTTTTTTTTCTCATTATTTTTTTCTCTTTGACTCTCCCTCCCTCTCTCCATGGGCAGCATAGATAGGAGATAGCTTGCCCAGCAGTGGGAGGTGAAGGCATCTGCCGCTGTGACACAGGTAGAATTACGGGGCTCACAGCCTCAGCATACCTCGCTTTTCTGGTTTTTTTTTTTGGTTTTTTTTTGGTTTTTTTTTTAAGGTATTAATTACAATCTGCCAAGTTCGACCAAGAGACACAGTGTCCTTGCTTTTTTCCATAATTGCCGTTTCCCATATCAGAGCCGATATATCAGTCCATTCTTGCACTGCAAAAGGCAGTGTGGGCACTGCAAATGCCCATGACAATTAGCCCATATAATGAGCATATTCAGGTCCTTTTCCCTGGCTGCTCTGCCTCGTTTAACGAGGATGCAGAGAAGCAGTTTATCTGCCGCCACGAATTCCACATCCATGCTAGCGGCCCGCGGCAGGGGGGAAGGTTGCGACCCTTCTACAATGCCCCTGCCTTCGGACTCCCCCAGCGACTCACCCCCCTTGATTCGCGAGCCGCCTATCTGGTACCGATCCAAGGCAGCGTCTATCTGCACTCAGATCCGCTCCACCAACCTCGGTCCAAGGCTCCGTCCCACCGTGCGTGGATCCACTGAAGCCCCCCTGCCCGCAGGGTGTCCCTGTTCGGGCGCCAAATATTGAGAGACCGCCGGCTAATCACCAGTCTTCACAGAAGTAATTGTGAACGCCGTCTATTTCTATCTTTAGCACACCTTTTATAGGGTTCTACAGGGTCTGCAGGCAGAGTAAGCTACTATTGGCTAACACACACAGGTTTACATTTTTTCTCCTACACACAAGGATATTGTTTTGCTTTACTCTCTCTTCTGCATGAAGGTTTCAAGGACTTTAGCCTTTAATATCACAACATATTTCAAAGGCTGGTTTGTGCATACAGGCCTTTACTAATATATAAAATATATCAACAATACATTCTGCAGGTCCATTCAAGGGGATCAGACATATCATTCTTCCTTTTGTTATGCATAGGAACTCAGTCACTGGAAACTGGAGCTACATTAATTCTTGTGGAACTCCCTCTGTTAGTAGTTTCATCTTTTAGCTTACACTTGCACCCATGCCGATAGTACAGAAGTGGGAATTCCATCCCATCTTCTCATGTCTTCCCTGTGGTCACACAGGAAGAACCACAGGTCAGCTTGTGGGGTGTACCCCCTCTCCCTAGTTGTGGGACATCTGCTTCTGATATCAGGGACTCTAGTCTATACTGATGAATTTTGAAGGAGGCCCTCTTTAAGTTTGTTGCCAAGTTTCTGATCGATGTCTTCAGTCCTGTCTTCCAATTTCCACATACGCTCAGTCAAGTCTGTTTCCACAGCTGAGATTTGGGCTCATGTTGGGGTGTGGACAGTGCCTATGTATGTCCAGAGCCTTCTTGTCATAGTATGCAGTGTCTCATTTTCCTCATTCAAATGCAGTGACGCGAAGAAATTAGTGTATGCATGTATCCCAAGTCATGAAAGTTTGAGCCACATCAGTACTGTACGTTTTCCCAGGACTGGACTCTGATGGGTTTGGTCATCATTTGAAAAAATGATCTCTAGCATGGCCAGTTCTCACAAACACTGGATTCCTTGCTCCATGGTCTTCCAATGGCCTTGCTGCAGTTGGAGATCTTCTGGGCACAGGTATCTCTCCTTGACATTTGCTATGAGTCACATCCAGAAGCTGAGAGGTTCTGTCCTCCTCACAATCCCCTAGTTGATACCCACATCATGTGACAGAGATCCCAAGTGCCTCGCTTCCATACTGTCCAAAATTGTGCCATCATTTGGACCATCTCAGAGTCCTATTAACCAACTGAATATAGACTCTTCAGGTCCTGAGGTAACGTCTTTTCTCAGATTGCGGAGACTTTCTGAGGACAAAGACTGATTATTTCTGGTTCCGATTCCTCTGCTGGCTGTGAGGATCCTACCTCCCCATCGTCATCCACCAGGTGAATGGATTTGGTCTTATATATCCTCCTCTCGACAGGGGTGACTGCTATTGGGTTAGGCTGCCCTTCTGGTTTAACTGCAGCCTGAATGTCTGTGGCATCGGCCGATTTGTTCTCCTTGTCCTCTGGCTGTAGCTGCTGCTGTAAGGTATCAAGCAGCATGTGAGAAGTATTAGCCAGGGCCCAGCACAGTGCAATGAGCTTCCTCTCTTTGGAGTTGTCACTGCAATTTTCTCTCAGATATTTATCTACCTGTGGGAAAAGGAAAAATAGAAACTTCCACAGATGCTGAAGGGTTCAATCTGCAGCCTTAGAAAGAGCTTGGGTTAATGTAATGATAAAGGTACACAAACATTAGGTAGAAAAATTATAAACTTATGTTCCTATAGTTGTAAGTAAGAATATGCCTTGAGTAAGTAAGAAATTATATTAGATAAAATAGTGTGAGGTTTGAGCTGTAATAATATGACTTATAGAGTAGGCTAGGGATCTAGAACCTAAAATAGAGGTGTGTGTGGGTACGTGACCTATCAGTTTATTGGCTGAAAGACAGATGCAGTACGGCAAAATTAGGCAAAGGTGATAGGTTATTAAGTAGAATCAAGTTTTGTGTTAAACTGTCTATTGAACCAAAATGTTATATATTGCTGTGTGAAGAAGAAACCCATGACTACCTTGAGCTATGGCTGACTTGTTGCTCCTCTCCAAATCTCACACCTTCGAGACTGGTATCTTATCTGGCTTAATTAAGAAATAAATCATCTTAAATAGCACGGTGGTCCCATCCCTCATTTTTCATCTCAACAATGTGGTGCCTCCGTGAGGTCAAACACTAGGAATCAGAAGTCGAGAAAGCCCCAGGGGATGCTATCCCAGGAACAAAGCTTTCGTCTGAAAGGAAGACTTCAACGAGCACCGAGGAAAGGCTGAAAGGAAGCCTATACAGTCTCTCGCTGGACAAGGGAGGAAAGAGTGCTCGTTTTCATCATCTGACAAGGAGAAGTCAGGTGAGGACTGGGGAACTTAGGATGGGTCACAAAATTTCAAAGCAAAAGAAGGATGTTTATTATAATTTAAAGAAGTTGATAAGATGTAATTATCCTACTAAGAAAGAGTTAAGAGACTTTCTCATTTGGATGCAGAGGAATTGGCTTGATATGGACCTTGAGTCTGCTTTTAAAAAGTTTCTCTGGAATGCTGTAGGAGTTCGGCTACCTTCGCTGCTTTTTACGTGCTTTTTGTTAATTAAGATTGATAACAAACAATCTACACATGCTGTGAATCCCGTAATTCTACCTGCATCACAGCAACAGCCATCTTTACTTCCTACTACTGAGTGAGCATTCCTGGCTACACCACCCTTAGGGACAGGGGGGGAGAGTCAGAAAGAAGAAAAAAGGAGATATCTGATACTTTTAAATTGATTGTGGACATACAGGGGAAAGATATTAACTCTACCTTTCAAGAGGAGCCAAATTTAGATCAGTTTCCACCCGACCTAGGGGGGCATGATAGGGTGCGTTGGAGTGTGCACAGAGAGCAGAGGCACCCCCATGGTGGAGCCGCTGAAGAAGAAGCTCCAACGCCATGCTGGAGAAACATCAGCAATTGCATAAAGAGTTGGGCAGAGCCATGGTGGCTCAGGCAGCTTCAAAGGGAGACAAATAGCCAAAAAATCACTAACTACATGGCATTTAGTTTGAAATTCATTACTGTAATTAAAGGTTGATAAAGAAGTTGCAATGGCTGTCACTGCTGCTACCACCTGGCTCATAGAGGCTCCCTGCTTAACATCGCCTGTTTTTGCAAAATCGTGTCCTTTTCCTGTCGCCCTGATACTTAAAGTCTTCTGATGTTTTCATAATTTTAGTTACTTTCCCATGAAAGTTCTATAAACATAAGTTGTTTATCACATTCCTTCTAAGAAACATCTTTTGATGGATGTTTCACATGACCAGTGTGCTTGAGAAGGTGGTAACTTAATTATCCAATCCCTGGTCATTGCTGAGAATCTATGAATACTGGAGTCAGAGAATAAAGTTTCCTCTTTCCTGTTCTAACACTGAGAGGCATTCGTGTGAATAATTTTGTGCCTTTTAGCAACATTTTCCCTCTGTCTGCGAACAACGAGATAAGACTATAAAGAGAGAAAGAAATGTGTTTCTTAAAGTTTACTTTGTAGATTTTTTCCTCTCTGTTTTTCCCCTCTGTGAGAATATTTGGGGGATGGTGAAGACTATGCTCGAACCTTGTAGAGATAACAGCAACAGAGTGGGGCGTTCAGCCCCCCTGCTCCCGCTCCAAGAAGTGCTGGGATAGTACCCAGTTTGTCAAAAAGTCATGATTCATTGCTTTCTTAGAATGTCTTTATATACCTTTTTAGAGTTAATTTTGTGCTTTTAAGTAATTATGAGTTCTTGCAGATTTACAGTTTTACTGGAGAAATTACTGTGACCCCTTAGAAAATTCAAAATACCCCTCTTTAGAAATGTTTACAGTAAATACTGTTAGCATTCAGGAACACACATAATCATGAATGATTATATGAAGGTGCTTTATTAAGAGCTTTGGGTGTCAGGGGTACACATACCCAAATCTGACTCGACTTGGTTTTGAGTTGAACATGTTTTTATACTCTATTGTTATATAACTTACATATTAATTATTAAAATTACATTGTTCTATTGTATGCATTGTTTTTACCCAAGCATGGATTTCTCGTGATCCCCTTTCAACCCCCTAACATTGTTCCTCATGTTCTTTAAAGAATAATTATATCTAATCACATCTAACAGTTGTATCATTTATCATATACAGATTACACAGGTGCAGTTTCACCTCATCTTTAGCAAGCATAAGGCCTAACATTTCCTAGGGCCTACTTTTCCCAGGGCTTTCCAAGCTTAACTTTCTAAGTCCCCAAATTTTCTATGATTTTAAAACCTTTTACTATCATTCCCCCCTTTGAAAGCATTTTCACTTCACTATTGTAGTGCATCTAAAAATCATGGTATGTCCTAAGGGTAAAACTCACCTTCAGTCTGTGTAATGTTAACCCCTACCTGAAAACCTTTTCCCCTTCCCCTGTCCCATTGGCTGTAACTTCCCTGTGTCCCCTGATCACCCCCGCCCCCTAGTATAAGAGATAAGACCCAGGGCATTTTGGCCTCTTTCTTGCCCCTGATGGACGACAGACAATAAACCCGGGATTATTCCAAGCAAGTCTGAGCCTCCTGTGTCTAAGATACTTTTAGTCCGTGTTGTATCCACTCCAGGATCCCTCTCCCGCCTGTGTTCTGTGAAGAGCAGGTCTCTCACCACAGGGGGTAGAACAGAGGGGTCCCCCGGGAGAAGATTGCAACAACTATAAGTGCAAATGTTTTCACTTGATACAGTCCTTTGTTTCTGAGTTTATAATTGATGTTCTTCAAATCCTTGATTGATGTAAACATTGTCCTAGATGTTGTCATGAACTGGAGAACCAGAAGATGGTGGGTGTGGATCTCGTATCAGTGCCTTTATTATTTTCTGGTTCCAGGACGTTTTCTTTTGTATTTCTCTCTAAGATGCTGTAAACTAACCAAATTGCTAAGAATACAATTAGTAAAATTATCACACTCTCAATGATAGATTCAATCCATGAACTCACATTCCACCCTAACCCTTTGAAGATTTTGCCTAACCAACTTGTAGTCAAATCCTTTTGCTCTTCCTGCCCTTCATGCTCTATTTGTTGCAACTGATTGATGTCTCATTCTACATCTGCAGTTACATTTGGAGTGTGGATGCAGCAATGATCAATCCGTCCCTTTAAAAACCCACACACTCCATGCTCTTTCAGGAGTAGCAAATCTGAGGCAAATTGATTTTGTAAAGTCATTTTTGTGGTGGCTTGTAATTGTATGTTTAGTTCTTTAAATCCCTCCCGGGTGACTCTTGCCAGTCTATCTACCCGACCTGTAAGTTTGTACAACATTTCTCTATTCTGATAGTTTGATATAGGACCGAGCAAAGACTCTAGGGCCCACCCAAATTTCACTCTACTAGAGGGTTCTTAGTAAGTGTCATCCTGATTCTATTCCTAGACTAATCCTTCCTAGTTGTGCCTGTGTTTAGCCACTTAGTTGTTTTATAAGCAAATCTCACATTTTGACATTACTGATTTTGCCATTGTTAGCATCCATACTGAGATTAATTTTTGCTTTAGCAATTTTACCAATGCATCTGCACCCCAATGACATTTGTTATGTTTAATTTGTAGAACTTTTCTCATTATCAAGGGGGTTAACACTGTCTTTGTGCAGTTACATACCACTCTTCTGAATTCTTTTGTGCATTTAGCAGATGTCCCAATTTCTCATCTTCTATAGAATATATCCATTTTGGAGGCAAATTAAATTGAGATACATTAACTTTTAAAGGTATCAATGCCAATGTTTGTTTGCACTTCTCGAGCAATCTGTCGAGCTGTCCAGTCTGCTTTTCGATTTTCCTCACAAATTTTGGAGTTTCTTGATTGGTGTGCTCTACAGTGTATAATTGCCAATTGTTCAGGTTTTTGTATTGCTTTTATCAATTGCAGGACTGCATCTTGATGTTTAATGTGCGTACCTTGAGAAGACAGTAGTCTTCTTTCTTTCTACAGTGCTCCGTGTACATGTACTACTCCAGAAGCATACTTTGAGTCAGTCCATATGTTTACCCTTTTCCCTTCACTTAATTCTAGTACTCTGGTTAAGGCAACCAGTTCTGCCCTCTGGGCAGATGTATTTGGTGATAATGCTTTTGCCTTCACTATTGTACTGACTGTTGTTACCACATATCCAGCGTATTTGGTCCCGTTCTCCACGAAGCTGCTTCCATCTGTGAATAGCTCCCATTCTGATTGCTCTAGTGGGATGCCTTTCAGGTCTTGTCTTGCCGAATAGGTGTACTTCATTTCTAAACAGTCATGCTCTAATGGGCTTTCTTCAGTTGTGGTACCTAGGAACAAAGCTGGATTCAAAAGGTTAGATGTCTTCAGTGTGACATCATCCTGCTCAGTCAGGATTACCTGGAATTTCATCATCCTGCTTGGAGATAGCCAATGGCCCCCCTTTTGTTCTAAAACAGTGGTTACCATATGTGGCACATAGACATCTGCGTGTCTACTCATCGTGAGTTTTCTAGCTTCTTGTATCAGCATCAGGGTGGCTGCAACTGCCTGCAGGCATGAAGGCCATCCAGCACTCACGTTGTCAATTTGTTTGGAAAAGTAGCCTACCAGCCTTTTCCAGCTTCCCAAACGTTTGGTCAGCACTCCCAGTGCTAGCTGCAGCCTTTCATACACAAACAGGTGAAAATCTTTGGGTAAATCAGGTAATCTAAATGCCAGAGCTGTTGCCAATGCCTCCTTCAGTTTGAGGAAGGCCTCCTTCTGTGGTTTGCCCCAGGTAAACAGCTGCATCTTCTGGGCCTCATGTAAGGGTTTTGTAATTAGTCCATAGTCCATAATCTACAGGCAGCACCGCTTTGTCATCCTAAGGAAATCTCGCAGCTCATGCAGGTTCTAGGGTTCTGAAATAGCACAAATAGCTTGAATATTATTAGTACCCAGCTTTCGTTACCCTTGTGAGATTTCACATCTCGGGTAAATCACAGTTTGTTGGGCAAGTTGTGCCTTCTCTTTAGACACCTTATATCCTCCCATTCCCAGTTGATTTAAAGTTTTAATTGTTACCTTTATGCAGGTTGTTTTCTCTTCTGTAGCTGTCAGTATAACATCAAAATACTGTTACAGCAGGTATTGTTCTCTGGGTACTTGCCCATTCTCAGTCCAAATCTCCACCTCCTTAGCCAGCTGGCTTCCAAATAGGGTTGGACTGTTCTTGTATCCTTGTGGGAGTTGTGTCCAGGTGAGCTGAGTTTTCCTTCCATTGTCTGGATTTTCCCACTCAAAGGCAAACAGTTTCCTAGTTTCTTTGTCAAGGGGTATGCAGAAAAAGACATCTTTTAAATCAATTACAGTAAACTATTTATATTTCTCTTTTATGGATGTTAACAATGTGCAAGGATTAGCTACCACTGGATAAATATCTTCAGTTATTCCATTATTGCTCTCAAATCCTGTACTAGTCTGTGTTGGTCAACACAGAAATTTGGGCTCTAGCGTTAACTACAGAAGTAATAGGTGCACATTTAGGGCCCACCATTGCTGCAATCAGTATGTCTCTAGTTTTGTTATTTCTAGTGAGCATTTTAAAAACAACTTCCACCTCTCTGCTCACCTATGAGAGGCAGAGTTACCAGTTTCCCTGATTCTGAGGCTGTTTGGGCTCCACTCCCAGAAGCTGAGAAGGAGACTGCTTTGGCTCACAGCCCAGAGCCTGTGGAGGTGTGCTGGGTTATACAATGGGGGCATTCGATACAATGAACTTGGAACAGTGCCAATTAGAGACTACTTTACTCAACTTTTAAGTGATAAGTCATCTATTATGTTTCTGGGGACCCCTTCTTTATCTCTAGTGACCACCAATACTGGTGGTTAGAGATTTGTTTTCTCTTTTCTGGGTTTTCATTAAGAGAATCAATGTTTCTAACACTCTTTGCTTTCTCTGATTTTTCTTCTGGGACTTTTACAGGTCCATAATTGCTACTGTAATTAATTAGCTCTTTTGCAACTTTGCTCCACGTCCAAATTTTATGGTTCCTAGCAGGAGAACGCAATTGTGAACCTGTCGGCTGAGAGGGGGTGGTGAAGGGAGTAAACCCAGGATCAGTGGAACCAGGTTGATCAGTCGGGTTCCCAAGAAATCTGTCTAGTCTATCCACAGGGGTTATAGCTGCTATGGTGTTTTTTTGGAGGAAAATTGCTGTAAGTTTAAGTGATTCTGGAAGGCTTTGAATTAAAGGGGTCATAATTTCTGTTTTCACAAGTAACAACATTGGTGATTCATAACCAGCAATTAATTTTCTTTTGTGTATCATTTGCAAGCAGGCAGCATTGTGAATGTTTTCAGTAGTTGGTTGGGGGTACCAACTATAGCTATAGGGTCCCCCCTTTCCAAGGGGCTAAGCCCCTTTGCCCAATAAACTGTGTGCTGAGTTAGGGATCATGGCTTACGCCTGTCTCCTGCTGTTAAAAAGACTCCATGTCCCCAGTAGCCACTGGCTTCCCGTTCTCTCAATCAAATTTGATCACCTCCAGTGAGAGACACTCAGAATACGTATTCCGTCTCTGACTCGTGAGGGAGATGCCCATACTCCCTTTTTTTTTTTTTTTTTTTTTTTATTATTTTGTGTGATTATATGTGGATCAAGATCCTTATCATTGATATAATTATATTCTGATTTAATCAGAGGTTTCAAACTAGGACACCAGTGTTCCCCACAATTTTATCCAAGTTAGCTCCCTTTGAGGGTAAATTTGATTAATCAAAGGGGTTTCCCTCTCTTGTTTCTTTTAGCAAGTCAGCATTTTTTTAATTTTTATCATGGAGGGCTGCTTGCAACAGATTGATCTTACTCCTTTCTTCATCCAATTGTTTTTTCAAAATTTTAACTAGGTTTTGGAAGGAGTCTATTATAGTTCTTTCCTCACTTCTTCACTTAAAGCGAGTTTATAGCTGCTGTAAGACAAGCTCCCAAAACTGAGCAGAGTATAGTTTTATTTTTGCCCAGTTTAAATTTTGTTTCATTTTGTAAAGAACATACTCTATCAATCACATTTTCCAAATTAAACCAATTATTAAGCACCAACTTTTCCCCTCCCGAAGAAGGTCTGGCATTGTGTTTTGCTAACAGAGCATAACATGCATAAAATGCAGCTTTAACTTCTGCACTGCTGTTTTCAGTCATTTTTGCAAAGGGAAAACCACTACAGGGAGGTATAAACTTAAATTATACACACACACAACTTTTTGCTTCCGTGTATGGGTGAAAAGACCAAATCTGCTTGGGAGGCACTCCTTCAATTTAAAATTCTGTTTGTCTCTTCGCTACACCAAGCAGTCAAAATTCATACACACAACAACAACAAAAACAGTCCCGTCCTTTTGCACTAAGAGATCTTTTGCGAAATTCTGCAGACAGAGCCCTCAAGTGAGTGTGGGGTGCTTTTCACCTCAGCGTGTGCAGTTTGCGGGAAATTCGAGTTGCCCCCCTTGCTTTCTAGACACCGCTCACTCTTTTGGGAGTGTCAGGCTAGGTGCAGCTGGAGCAAGACGTCCTTCCCCTAATACAGACTGCACAACAAACCTGCAGCCCCTTCTGTCTCTCAGCCATCCTGTCTGTGACTCCAGTTTAAATGTCACAATTCTCTAACGCGAGTGGGAGTCGCGAGAAGCTCGTTTGATCTCAGAGTGCAGAAAAGGACACAAGGGATTTCAGTTTAAATCACAACAACAATAATGTACCTTTATTTTAGTGCCAACAAGGGTTATGTGATAGAGGAGAGGAAGAGAGAGAGGGAGAGATAAGGAAAACAAAGTAGAGAGAGAGAAGAGGGGGGGGTTATAGCTACCAACGGATGAGATGGGGTCACTGGGGTCTTCTTCCGTGGGGAGATCTCGCCAAAATTAATTTAGCCTTATGTAATTCTTCCCCAAAGTTACCTTGTTTCCAATGTGCTAATAAGCACCACAAAGGAGAAGTACCTGGTATGGGAGCATTTCTTCCCAAAACCCCTTTAAGCTGCTCCATATTGCAACTACAATACACCACAAATGCCAAACCTACGACGCTTTCGCAGTCATCTGATGGACAGTGCCTAGGCAATACCAACAGGAATTCCTTTAGCCCAACCACGCGCAGCTTTCACTGCGTCTTATTGGCAGGCACGCAAACCAAAGTAAAGCACCTTACCTTTCTCTCCTGAGGACGTTGTGAGCAGCGGAGATGGTCACGGCCAATGGGCTCCCCGACAATCCCTTGGTGCCAGCTGGAGCGTGATTGGGTCGCGAGTTCGCTCAGCAGCACTCACAAGGTCCCATCTGGTTCGCCAAAATGTTAGCGTTCAGGAACACACATAATCACGAATGATTATATGAAGTTGCTTTATTGAAGAGATCTGGGTGTCAGGGGTACATATACCCAAATCTGACCCGACTTGATTTTGAGTTGAACATGTTTTTATACTCTATTGTTATATAACTTACATATTAATTATTAAAATTACATTGTTCTATTGTATGCATTGTTTTTACCCAAGCATGGATTTCTCGTGATCCCCTTTCAACCCCCTAACATTGTTCCTCGTGTTCTTTAAAGAATAATTATATCTAATCACACCTAACAATTGTATCATTTATCATATACAGATTACACAGGTGCAGTTTCACATGATCTTTAGCAAGCACAAGGCCTAACATTTCCCAGGGCCTACTTTTCCCAGGGCTTTCCAAGCTTAACTTTCTTTCTAAGTCCCCAAATTTTCTATGATTTTAGAAGCTTTTACTATCTGTACTAACAAAATTAAAAAGTTACCTTGCAATAATTAGTTTCAAAAGCTAACGTCAAAATATTGAATGATTTATAGCTACTGATAAAACGACCTTCTCATTAATGTTATCTACAGAAGATATTCATGGTTTATAAAATAATTAGCTAGGAAAACTTCACTGTACAAACAGACAGATTTAAGTTAACTATATATTACCTGTTTGCTAGTTTTTTCCACAATTTCAATAAGGTAATTTCATTGTGAATCTTTTTGCTATAAAAACACATATGACAGCATATATACTTATTTGGACTTTGGATTTTAATTAAAAATTGGACTTGATATTTCTGCAAAGTGCTACAAAAACTGAATGGCAACTTGCCAAACCCTGCGTTGTTGTGGTTTTTCTCTAGTAAAACTGCACTTGAAAAGTTCTAATAAACTTAAGCCTGTACCAGGCAAATACCTACTATGAATGAATATTTTCAGTAACATCTGCAGTTATTATGAGTTATTCTCAAGGCAAAATTGCATAAAATCATAATGTATTTGTTACATCTCTATAATCTCTATAGTAAATCCATGTTGCTGCTCTATTATGTTCAAAAGTAATATACCAAACTTTCAGTTGCCTTTTTTGTCATAATAGAATCAGAATAAGTTATGTTTTCATTTGATACAGATTAAGTGTTGATAGAATGAAGCAAAGTTAAGTTTCACTATGTTTAGGTCTGAGTGTTCTTAAGTTCGGTTTTATCACTTTGGTGTTCTTTTGAGGTTAAATTTTGTTATTTCCTTCTGTCAAAATTAATTTCTACCAGGTCCGAATATTGTTTAATTTAAGTTGTCTCACATTTTGTTAAAAGACACTTGTCTAAACTGCAAAGTATAGTTATTTTCCTAGGGAGATGAGGATGACTACGACTGAAACAGCTGTGATGAAACACTGATAAACACCTGCTTGTGGATGGAAGAAAATACAGTCTGTTACACCCTTGATTTCATGAAAGGTTTGTTTATTTGTTACAATCTCTACTGGTTTTGTTTTTTACAGGTAACATGGAAAAATAGTGACTGTTATTAATACTAAGAAGTTTAAAAGTTTTTACCTTGTTTCACTTCTTGCCACTGAGACATGAATGTTTTGAAAATATTAACTTCCTCAGACACTTACTGCTGATATATTCATTGTATAATGTGATTTTACAGATTTTTATGATGAGTATTATTCATAAGGTATTATTACTGTATTTATAGCTGGCTTTTCATATGCTTTACAATTTTTTTGTAATTACCTTTAAGATGTGTCATTTGAGATCTTTTTTTTTCTAACTGCAGTTGCATCTCCTTAAACCAGTTATACAGTTGTTCCTGTACAGGGTTTTCTTGCTGTTTAACTTCTTCCCTTGTTTAAGAAAGCTTGCTTTTGCCTAATTCAGTGTAGCTTTATTGTTTTTCAGTGCTTCCAGAATTCCAGAAAAATCTATCATTGCTGAAAGTCAGTTACCATGAGAGAAACTTCAGATTAAACCAACTACTAGATAGTTCTATTGGTCTGTTGCCTAAGACTTCTGATCATTTGCTTTATACAAATGCATTTCAACAGTTTGCTGTGCTTTAAGCATCTCATAGCTGCTATTATTAAGAACCTTGTTTTGAAAATGAGTTAAGAGACATCTTTCCAGCTTAAAGCCTAGGCCCTGGCCAAGCACTGACTTTACCTGGATGGAATGTTTGCCAACAGATCCAGATGTTTTCTGCATCAAATCAATATTTGAGTCACTTTTTGCTTGGCAATTTGACCCTATCAATGCGACAGCTGGATCAATTTTGAAGTGGGCTTGGAGAATCATTTCTGCAGGTGATTGTCCAATCCTTCACTGATTTGAGGTTTATCAGCAGTTTGCAGACTCTGAGATGCTGGTGCAGTGTTTTAGTTGTTAATAGTAATTCTATATCACATATGTTATTAATAATCCTTAGTATCTAATTAATTTCTGACTACTGTAAGTTTTCATTCATTATGTGTATAGTTTTGTGTTGATATTCATATGCATGATAAAAGTACATCTCACTTTTAAAAGCAAAAGGAATCCATGTCCTAAGAGCATTCAATTAATGCAATATGTTCATTAGAAATTTAGACCACAATTAATTTTGAATAATGAAATATTTATACCAAAAAATTAGAAAAGATCATAAAATCTGAATTCACAATTAAGTGTATCACAGCTAAGCCTAAATGATTCATTAACTTAAAGGGGAGAGATGCCTATGTTTTGTTGACAGGTTCAAGAGTCACCTATTCATCTGACCAGACACCAACTGCCTCCAAAAACAAGACCCAGTAAACAGAGAAGTCACCATACAGCCTTGGTACTCAAAACAAGACCAGAAGTGGAACTGACAGGACACAGTTATGTCTGAAAACTACACAGACAATTTGCCAACAGAAGTTTTATGTTATCATCATAATGTGTCTCTACTAATTTTCTTCAGTTATTCCCTGTTTCAGGGTTTGAAAGAACATTCAGTGATGTTCAGGATCAACATTTTCAGCTGATAAACTTTCTCCTGCTTAAACAGCACATCTGGAGTCTCAACTATTTGGACCTTAAAACAGTAGCAATTTTTTCATTTCCCTGGAGGACACTGAACATTACTTTTGTTCCATTTGCAAAGCTGTGAACCTTGGGTTTTATATGAATGTAAAGGGTGTAAAAAACAGGAGTATTGTAAAGCTCTTTTGGCAAAAGCATGGTGTTAGCCTTTACCGTCCTAGTCCTGAAGAAGAATATAAGAAGGAATTTGCAAAAGAATCAGAAGATGTCCAAATTTTTTTTTAAAAATTGAATGTTCACAGAATAACTTGGTATCTTATCCTTGGTTAGTCCATGAACAAGATTGGTGGGGAAAAAAATATGCTGAAAAATTTGCTTGAAAATTAAAAAAATCAAGAAAAGAACCTTTTGCCAAAAGATAACCTTAGAGAAATATGGAGTTCAATCAAATATTAAGTTTGAATTTTGCTTTTTTTGCCTTTAGTAGTGTAGTTTTGCCAGTTAGCCAGCCTAGAACCAATGTTTGGGTGACTTTAGCTAATGCTTCAAGTTTAGATACCATATGCTTATCCACTACCACTCCAGAAAATCCATTTTCAACTTGTTTAGTCTGTGTACCAGTAGAAATTTGGCCAATACAGAAGAAATTGATAGGGCAGTGCAGGTGCTTTTGCTGGGACAAATGTGTGGAAATTTTAGACTCCAGTAAATACACGGGAATGGTGGACTCCCTATCTTCCTGAAGCATCCATTGAACCCCAAGAATTAGAAGACCTTGTCTCTATAAAGTTTTGTGTTAAGTTCAATTATACAGGGAAAAATCAATCAGTGGTGAAAGACGTTTCTCCACATCACCCCGTATATAAGAATCAGACCTTTTGATGTAATGACACTTCTATAGTTCCATCTACAGTCAGCTCTGTTCCTCTTCAGTTGCCGAAGGGGATATTTTTTGTTTCTGGAGACAGAGAGTGGATTTTTATTCCATCTAACATCAAGGGTGGTCCTTGTAGTTTAGGAAGGCTTACACTGTTAACTCCAAGTATGAAAACAATTGTCAACATGAGACCTAGAGGAAAAAGGTCATTAATTCATCAATATGGACCAGAGTGTAAGGATGATTTTGATCCTTGGGTTTTGGAAAAAGGCTCACAACATCTCTTCTTTTGCTACCACTTGCATCAGCAAAAGCACTAAAGCAATTAGATGGATTGGGATGTTGGCTGAGTAAACAATCTAATGCTACGTCCCTTGCATTAAGAGGCTTCTTAGCGAATGTCAGATATATTAAGCATGCAACTTTACAAAATAGGACAGCAATAGATTTTCTCTTGTTAGCACATGGACATGGATGTGAAGATTTGGAAGGGATGTCTTGCATGAATTTATTAGATCATTCCAAAAGCATATATAAAAGTATACAACAGCTCAAAGAAGGAGTGTCAAAAATCAGAGTAGATGATGGAACTTGGCTGGATGATTTGTTCAGTGGATGGGGTTTGATACCATGGATAAAAAAGTGTTTTACAACAAGACTATACATTTTAGTAATTGTAATAATAATGCTAACAATGGTGCCTTGTTTGCTTCAGTGTATGCAATGGATGACTAACAAATCCATTCATGGAGTTTTTTTAGTGAAGAGGGAGAGGGGAGATGAGGGAAATGGAAAAATGGAAACTTTCACAGATGGTGAAGGGTTCAATCTGCAGTCTTGGAAAGAGCTTGGGTTAATGTAATGATAAAGGTACACAAACATTAGGTAGAAAAATTATAAACTTATGTTCCTGTAGTTGTAAGTAAGAATATGCCTTGAGTAAGTAAGAAATTATATTAGATAAAATAGTGTGAGGTTTGAGCTGTAATAATGTGACTTATAGAGTAGGCTAGGGATCTAGAAGCTATAATAGAGGTGTGTGTGGGTACATGACCTGTCAGCTTATTGGCTGAAAGACAGATGCAGTATGGCAAAATTAAGCAAAGGTGATAGGTTAAGTAGAATCAAGTTTTGTGTTAAACTGTCTATTGAACCAAAATGTTATATATTGCTGTGTGAAGAAGAAACCCATGACTACCTTGAGCTATGGCTGACTTGTTGCTCCTCTCCATATCTCACGCCTTCAAGACTGATATCTTATTTGGCTTACTTGAGCAATAAATCATCTTAAATAGCACAGTGGTCTCATCTCTTGTTTTTCATCTCGACAATGAACAGGATTAAAAGGTAGGGGGGCAGTGAGACTGCTTGCGAGGCTATCTCTGAGACAGCCCTGGCAACTGTGCCGGACCAAAATCTGCCCACGTCCCGCTCCCTGTCCCCTGTCCGCCTGGCCTCCCTGATAAGCATCAGGGATAGAGCCTGGTTAGCTCCTCCAGTCCCACTGCTATACTGCCAGCGATCCCAGTGCTGCCAGATGATATGGGACACTTATGCGGTGGACACTGACTCCATCAGTAGAGGTGAGCTGGACCATTTTGACCCCAGCCCCAAAAAAGATCCGGACTTATTCCATTTGGATACGCATAATAATTGGTTACAGATAAAAAAGAAAGCCCTTAAGGACAGAGACTTTGATACCGCGGGCAGAAATCTTTGTGGCCCCTGTGCAACTTGGCTCAAGGGGGGGAAATCCCCAATGGGAGCCCTTAGGCCACTCAGAAATTAAGGAACTGCACAATACCACGGCAGAATATGGTCTGGCGTCCCCCTACTTCAGTAATTTATTGAGAGCAACTTTTACTACTCACCTCATGACTCCTCATGACATTAAATGTTTGGCAATTCTTTTGCTCACACCGACGCAATATGCAATATTTATGGCGCAATGGAAAAAAAGACTGGAGAATTTACTTGTAACATGCAGGGTACACAAACCGAGCCCTGGCTGTCTTAACCATTGACCACCTAGTGGGGGAGGGGCTGCATACCAATCCTAATGGCCAAGCAACTTTACCAGGAGAAGCCCTACAGGGGATCACAGAAGCAGCCTGTTTGGCATTTCTCAAGGTTCCTGATTCCAGGACTACACAACAGTCCTTCATTAATATTAAATAGACTGCCCAGGAGCCCTATATGCAGTTTGTGGACAGATTAAAACAAACACTGGAGAGACAAATAGATAATGATCAGGTGAGGGGGGTTGTACTCCTCAAACTGGCTGTAGAAAATGCTAATGAGGACTGTAAGAATCTATTGAAATCCTTGTCCCCTGAACCTGAGCCTACTTTGCTTCAAATTATAGATGCCTGCAACCACTTAGGAACATTGCAACATACTAAAGCAATTACCTATCAAGCTGTGGGACAAGGCATCATTGCTGATGCTTTTGCTGTCCTGAAATTATTCCTGGAAAACAGTTGGTTTGTGTCATGGTTTTAAAGCAGTAACTAAAAAATTACTAGAAAACTTACTTATTTTTTGCTGTGAGATATGGATTAGAACAAGAGCAAAACAATCTTAAAACTTAAAAGGAATAAAGAAAGTTTATTAACAAAACTACAAGAATAAGAAAACCAGAATAAAACTTCCAGAAAACTCTTTTTTCCTCCACTACCCAATCATTCCCTTGTTCACATGACAACATAGAGACAAAAAAACTTTGGTGTTTACAACAGTCTCAGTTCTTGCTATAGTCTTTTCATCAGTCTTTGTAGAGAAACGGAAGTATTTTTCTGCTAATCTATGGAGTTTCTCACAAGAAAAGTAATTTTCTTCATAGCTTTCTATTTCTCTGATGCCAGCTGCCCGAAAATCTGTTATCAGTTGTCTCCTCCCATTTTACATCACTCTGAGGTGTGTTATGGGTCAAATGAGTCTAGGGATGTCGTTTTTAAGGATGAGTTATTCAAAGGCAAAAGTTCTCTACATCTGTCTCTGTGAGCTTCTCTGGAAACAGAAGTTTTCTCTTTGCTTCTACAAAGCCACAAATCTTCAACTATTACTTCTCCCCCTCTGTTCCAGTACCTTACTGTATCACAGTCACTTCACTTTTTGCTCAAATTTCACACTTTGAACTACTCTATTCCTCCCAATATACTCTGTCATGAATTAAAGGAGTTTTTTCAGAACACTATTGTTCATCTCCATAACTTTAACAGAAAAATATTTCAGCTTATTAAAGCATCTCCTTATTCTTTACCTCTTCTGAAGCTTAATTCCTTTCTTTACTGTCTCTGATAGTTTATAAAGTCTCTTTACATGTTGATTACTCTCTCTCTAGAAAAAAGATTAATCTGCAAGTCTCATCTGGGTAATGAAAGGGTTAAAATCTTGCCCAGGCTTTGTAGATGGTTTTGTGATCTCTGCCGGAGCAGCAGCTGGAGTTGTCTGCGATGGAAGATTCTTCATGGCTGCTCTGGAGAGTGTGGTCACTGTCTCAGCCTGCCGCAGGTCAAGAGCTTTTTCTTTCCTTACTCGACAGTCTCTGGTGAATTCAGTCACGGCAAAAACTGCAGCTGAGCCAGGGACCGGCCTGGCCTGGCCAGAGCCTGGGGCAAGCCCCACAGGCCCCATCTCCCAGCCGGGAGCTGCGGCAGGCCCAGCCCAGCTCCTGCCCGGGCCACATGGCCTGGGCAGGGGACGGGAGGCCAGCTAGAGCTCTGTTACCTTTCACAGCCAGGAAACAAAGAGACAAAGAAATTCCCAGGCTTAGGTCTTAAGGTGGTGTTCACAGGTTGATCTCACTTTTCAATGGTCAAAACTGCTGTCAATTCTTAGAAATGGCCAGTAGTTAGCCAGGAGAAAAACTCCCATCAGCCTCCAGCAGTTTTAACTTCTTTAGGTGTTTCTCTTTGTTTTTTTAAATGCCAATCTATCATGGTTTGTTTTGGCTGTGGGGAACCTGGGCACATTAAAAGACTGCCAAAAAGTGCAAATACAAAAGACCAAAGCCCTGAGTTTATTCCCTGGTTGCTGGAAGGGCCCTCATTTAGCTAATCTATGTTGCTCCAAGTTTCACCGTGTTATAGATACATAGTATAATCTTGGCTTTTCACAAGTATTAAGATGAATGCTATATGTATAATGCTAAAATTACTTTGCTGTATGAATATAATTTTTATTTCTGCTATTAGCAAAATTTAGGCATAGTGGTAATAGTTGATATAGTATGTTTGAACTGTCTGCTTGGTTAGGATAGCATCCAATGAACAGATGTTGGGGACCCTGCTGATTATCAACACTCACCATCTGTGAAAAGGAGCCAAGGCCCAAATTAAAAGGTGATAAGAAGAGGATTAAAATCACAAGCCTAGAAATGGGCATGCTCTAACAAGGTGGACCCAAGGAGTGGCCATGCAAAACAGTTCTTGGAAACGTTTGAATATGCATAATTGTTTATGAATATTCAACAGTCTGGTGCAATGGAAATGGTATATAAAGGGTGTTTCCAAAACAGCAGGTGTGCTCTTGGCAGAACACCAAGCACCTGGCTGTTAATCTTTGCTTTATTATCTTTGTCTCTTATTATCTTTATTAAACTTTTAAATTTTAACAGGAGAGTGAACCTCATTTTTCACAACCAGAATGTCCAGCCTTTTCAGGGAAACCTATTTCGGAGCGTGGGACGGTGATGCATGCAGACAAATCTCACAGCCAACACAGCAGCAGATACAGCAACCAGGAGTATCTGTCAGTTTCCAACCGGCCCAGCCTCCCCCCACCGGACTGTCTCTGACCTACGTGCAGCCACCCCAGGGAGCGCTGAACTGGACATATCAACCAATAACAAAGTAACGTTGTCTGATTGCTCAGTATTTTGTCTCCTTACAGGAATTTCTGGACCCTTGAAACCCAGTTACCATGCTTTGCTTGAAGGTAGATCCTCCACCTCGATAACAGGATTATTTATATTGCCAGGAGTAATTGACTGACTCACTTGGGGAAATAAAGATCATGGCTTGGACTCCCTAGCCGTCCTCTGTGGTCCCGGCTGGGAGCAATATAGCCCAACTCATACTTTTCCTGGCAGCACCCCTATCTACACCCCCAATAGGTGAACAGAGGGGAGATGGGTTTGGTTCCACAGGGATCCAGCAGATTGTTTGGACACATCCTATTAGGTCTCAGTGTCCCACATGCCAATGCAAAATTACTCTGAAAGGCAGGAACTAATCTTAACAGAACTCAATGATACTGGTGCAGATGTGACTGTTATCTCAGAAAGCCAATGACCCAGCGATTGGCCATTAACGACTGTGCCTCAGATGCTCTTCCGCGTGGGTGGGAATAGGCAAAGCCTGCAAAGCCAACACTTTGTACAAATTACAGGACCTGAGGGCCGAATTGCTAGAGTTAAACCTTTTGTGTTGTCTGTCCCCCTGGCTCTGTGGGGGAGGGATATGTTGACACAGTGGGGAATTTTCATGCATTCTAATTTTGTATAGGGGTCATTGGGATTCGTGACACCCCCAAATTGACTTGGAAAACTTCAGACCCCGTGTGGATGGACCAATGGCCCCTGTCATTACACAAACTGCGCGTATTGCAAGGACTTGTACAGGAACAGCTGGGAAAAAGGACATATAGTCCTGTCTAATAGCCCTTGGAATTCCCCTGTTTTTGTAATCAGAAAACAATCTGGGGGGTGGAGACTGTTACATTACTTTCGGGAAATAAACAAGGTAATGGAAAAAATGGGAGCCCTCCAACTGGGACTCCCTTCCCCTTCCATGATCCTTAGAAATTGGCATATGACAGTAATTGATTTAAGATTGTTTCTTTGATATTCCACTGCATCCGGACGATGCACCAAAATTCAGTTTGTGCCAACCATTAATATGCAGGCACCACTAATTCGATAAAATTGGATTGTATTACCCCAAGGGATGCGAAACAGCCCTATTATTTGCCAGTGGTATGTTGCAAAAACCCTGAGTCTGATTCGGGAACGTATGTCTGATGTTCTACTGTATCACTACATGGATGTATCCTTATCTCTGCAGAAACTGTGCTTTCAAGGGATGAAGCAGTGCTGGCTTCAACAGCCAGGCTGTTACATCAGCAGGTCTGACCATTGCTTCTGAAAAGTTTCACAGGACATCCCCATGGAAATATCTGGGCTGGCTTATAGGAATGCACTCTATTTTGGCACAAGCTTTGCAAATTTTAACTGAAATAAAAAATCTGCATGATGCACAAAAATTGTTAGGAACCCTAAACAGGGTTGGCCCCTTGCTTGGAATTTCACATGCAGAATTGGAGCCATTGTTTGCTCTATTAAGGGGAGAGCCTGTATTCTCATCACCTAGACATTTAAACACAAAGGCACAAGCTGCATTACAAAGAGTGGCTGATGCTGTCTTGAAGAGGCAATCAGCTCACTGGGATCCAGTTACCACTATTGTTAATCATTTTAAACCCTAATAAACAGCCTTGATATTTCAGTGGGGCTCAGAAAAACCTGACCCTCTGTTAATTATTGAATGGATCTTTTTGTCTAACAATATGCCCAAGACTATTTCCATGCAAGATGAACTTATGGCCATGTTAATTGTCAAAGCTCATCAAAGACTGACCTCCTTGGCTGGAAGGGATTTTGATTGTATCTTTTTACCCCTTACAATGTTCTGTTTATATTGGTTGCTACAGAAGTCTGAGAAATTGCAAATTGCTCTGAGTACCCAGGGCAGTTATCTATCAATCTGCCTAAGCACAAAATGTTAAGCTGTTCTTTTGATTTGGTGCCGAAGCCAAGGAGACGTGAGATTCCTTTGCAAGCTATGACAATATTCATAGATGGCTCTGGGAAAACCCATAAATCAGGAATTATATGGAGACATTCTAAAACCGGAGCCTGGCAAGATGATATTGCTGTTGTCGAAGGGTCTCCACAGATAGTAGAATTGGCCACTGTAACTAGAGTGTTTCAGAAATTCAGCACACCTTTTAACCTAATAACGGACTCTGCTTATGTTGCAGGAATTGTGTCTAGAGCTGAAGCCTGTGTCTTAAAACAAGTTAAAAATTATATTATTTTTCACTGTCTGAAACTACTAGTTTTTCTTGTAGATCAAAGGACTGTTCCTTACTTTGTAATGCATATAGGGTCCCATTCTAATTTTCCTGGATTTCTTTCAGAAGGCAACACTCAGGCAGACCTGTTAACCCTACCACTGCAACATGTTTTACCAAACGAAATAGAACAGGCCAGAGTGAATCATTCATTTTTTCACCAGGATGCTGGGGCTTTAATAAGATTTACTGAGCTCATTCCAGCACAAACTTCTAGTATTGCTATGTGTCCTGATTGTCAGCATTGCTCTCTTCCTAATGTGAACACAGGGGTCTGAAACAAAGAAATTAAGAATTAGGAAGAAATGCTTAAAAGGGGTGTCTGACAAAAACCAGACCCTGACACCCTAATCCACAAGAACAGGAAAAAGAGTCAGACTGCAAGATGAGATAAGGAGCTGGAATACACAAACAAGATGCAAAGACAAAGGCAGCACAGGATAAAGGAGATTCCTGGACCCTAAGCCGGAAGAAACAGATTTGAAGTCCCAAAAAGCGGCCAAAGGACTGAAAGGGGTATGGGGCTAATTGTAATATGAAGACAGGCGGGGTTAGGAAATTAATATGTATTAGGCGTATCGTGTAAACCTGCTCTGTAAAGGATAAAAAGGGAAAACCCAATCAAAAAGGTGTGCATGCTTTTGGAGGAGATATCCCCATGCACCTCAGAGCTGAATAAATTCATACCTGCTCTTATAACTACTCTGCGAGTTATAGGGTTCCTTTTATTCCGCACATCATTTTGGCGAGCCAGGTAGGAGGGTCTCTGTCTGGCTGCAGGAGCGGCCGAGGAACGGATTCCCTGGCGCGCCCCCAGGACTTTCCGGGAGGGACGCCGAACCTCGGTTCGCTCACCGCGGGGACAGACAATAACCTGCCGGCCTGCGGATAAAGGTATGAATTAAATATTAAGGGAAGGGCTGCTGGTAAAGTGACCAGAGACGTCTGTCGTACAGCATAGTCCCTGTGGGCTTGCAAGCACCCGGCCAGGAGGGGCCGGGGACAGAGGGAAAGGGATCGATCCTGGCCGATAGCGCGGCCGATGAGGGGGGTTCTCGCTGAGCTGATAGGGCAGCCCGCTAGCGACTCTGGGGGTGAGTCGAGCGAACCCTTGTTTTGTGTGAATGCTAAGTCCGGACACGTTGAGTCACTGAGTGTGTTTGGTGTGTGAATGAGCGAGTGAGACACACCGAGGTGCGGAGCGAGTGTGGAGCCCTATCCGCGGTTCCGACCTCGGGCGACTGAGGCGGCCGGAAAAAGGCGAAGCGACTGGAGTCAGTGTGGGGCAAACCCAAATGTAAATGAGGAGTGTTGTGCTTGAGTGCGAAGTGATTAATATTTGTTTTAACCGTGGGTAGACGCTGGTATTGTTGCTTTAATAACCATCAGGGCATATGCTTCATGTGCAAAGTGAAAACTTTGAAGTCTGTGTGTGAAAAGTCACATTGGGTACCCACTAATTGCAATTGTGTGTGAGGAAAAGTTTGGGTGGAAACAGGACAGGACAAGAAAGGGAAACAATGGGCACTGGACAAAGTAAAGAAATCCCTAAAGCAAGTCTGCCAGGTTGTATTCTTGCACATTGGAAAAATATTGCTGGACGTGGAGGAACTGAGAACAAGAAGG
Organism: Pseudopodoces humilis; assembly: GCF_049639895.1. Lineage (NCBI taxonomy): Eukaryota > Metazoa > Chordata > Aves > Passeriformes > Paridae > Pseudopodoces > Pseudopodoces humilis. The sequence goes on along the minus strand of NC_142211.1, from coordinate 8,490,571 downwards.
ATTTAATCAAATTCTGTAAGGACTGGTGGCCGCTATATAAATTGGATGAGGGAGCGAAGTGACCACCTAGTGGAACTTTGGACTATAACGCGCTATTGCAGCTCATGCTCTTTCTCAGGAGGGAAGGGAAATGGGCAGAGGTAACATATGCTGATATGTTTTTCTCCCTTCGAAATCACCCCGAATGGCAGAGGGACTGTGGGATCAGGGCTCCCTCTGACCCTCTGGTATTGGCCCTGGAGAAGGAGAATAAGACTAAGAGGGGGAGGCTTAAGCGGTGTTGTTCAGCGTGTAGCATAGGGCAAAGATGCACAAAATCAGATAAGGTTTACCAGACTGTGGCCCAAGAACAAGATCTGGCAGATGATTTGCTTAAGCCTCCCCACATAAGACCAGAAAGGGATGAGGATGAGGATGTGGACTCAGGGGATGTAGACACCCCTCCGGTTGCACACCGCACTAGACAACAGACACACATATTACAGGCACCGATGAGAGAGGCAGTGGCACCAGAGGGAGGAGTGATATTGGTTAAGGTTCCCTTCTCCACAATTGATTTGGAGGCATGGGAGAAGGTTGCTAAAAATTACCGCAATGATCCAGTTAACACAGCTAAATGTCTGCGATATATAATAAAACAACACAATCCAGACTGGAGTGATATGCAATTATTATTGGATGCACTGACCGAGACAGAAAAACAATTAATTATAAAAACGGCAGGAGATCTGGCAGAAGGTTATTATAAAACCCAACAATTGGATGTGAAAGATTATTTCCCACTCCAAAACCCACAGTGGGATCCAAACAGATTAGCAGAATTAAAAAAACTAGAAAGCTATCAGGAGTGGATCGCAAAGGGGATGGAAAGAGCCATCCCCAAAACTATAAATTGGTCAGCCTTATATGCAATCAGGCAGGGGCCCTCTGAGTCACCATCCGAATTCCTCGAAAAATTAAGAGATGCCATGCGCTGTCACACATCACTGGACCCTGGGTCTGAAGTAGGGACATAGCAGTTAGTTAATTTATTCCTGGGGCAGTCTATGGGTGACATAAGGCGTAAACTCCAAAAGCTTCGGGGGGCAGATGGGAGGAACTTAGAATCTTTGTTGGATGAGGCATGGCGAGTCTTTAATAACCAGGAAGAAGGATATAAACAAGGAATGATTTAGTTTGTAGCTGTTGTAAGTGAGGGAGAGAGAGGAAAACGTGGACAGGGATCATATAGACAAGGTCCGTCCCGAGTGGGCAGAGACCAGTGTGCCATCTGTAAGAAATATGGTCACTGGAAAAATCAGTGCCCAGAGCGGAGACGGGGTGGCTTCCAGGAAAAGGGAGACCGGGATAAAGGGAAAATGATTGCATATGAAGATTGAAGAGGACCGGTAGATCTCACCCCAGAAGATCCACTGGTTATAAAATTGAAACTGGGGGAAAGAGGGAAAGAGGTGGAATTTCTGGTTGACACGGGGGCAACATATTCAGCCTTGAATAAGACTTTGGCACCTGTGGGGAAGGATTATGTTACAGTAATAGGAGCAACTGGTCAACCTGAAAAAGCATATTTTTGCAAGCCATTAAAGTATAAGCTTGGAAAGCAATGGGGTATTCATAAATTCCTATATCTGCCCAGATCCCCGAGACATCTGTTGGGTAGAGACTTGTTAGAACAATTACAAGTAACTATTAAATTTAAAAATGGAGAGGTTATTCTGGAGGTAAATGATGAACAGTACATAGAGGCATTGAGTCTAATGTTGACCGCCGTCCACACAGAGGGAGAAATTAGTGAAGAAATAATAAATCAAGTATTTCCAGGAGTGTGAGCCTCCAAAGTACCAGGGAGAGCGAAAAATGCACTCCCAATATTAATCAAACTCAAGGAAGGAAGACAACCAGTTAGAATTAAACAGTATCCCCTGAAAAGAGAAGATAGGGAAGGAATTAGTCCCATAATTGAAAACTTTTTGCAGTTAGGCTTGTTAAAAGAGTGCCCATCTGAGTTCAATACTCCCATTTTGCCAGTCCAGAAACCTGATGGGTCATACCGGATAGTACAAGATCTAAGGGCTGTTAACAAAATAACTGAGGATCTTTATCCTGTAGTCGCAAATCCATACACTCTACTAACGTGCCTGACACCCGAGCTAACTTGGTTTACTGTTTTAGACTTGAAAGATGCCTTCTTTTGCCTCCCTATCCATGAGGACAGCCAGAAAATTTTTGCATTTGAATGGGAAAACCCCAAAAGTGGGCACAAATCCCAGCTCACCTGGACTGTGTTGCCTCAAGGATTTAAAAACTCTCCTACTCTGTTTGGAGAGCAACTTGCCAAGGATCGGGAATCCTGGGAGGCTCCCCCAGAAGAAGGAAAGATATTGCAGTATGTGGATGACATCCTCATAGCCACCCAGACAAAAGAGGCATGCATAGCCTGGACTGTAAGCCTGCTAAACTTTCCGGGACTTCAGGGATACAGGGTATCAGAGAAAAAGGCCCAGGTAATGAAGCCAAAAGTAATTTATCTGGGTTATGAGATCAGTGCTGGACAGCGGACTCTAGGGCAAGATCGCATAGAAGCGATATGCCAAACCCCGAAACCTCAAACAGTGAAGGAGCTGTGAACATTCTTAGGGATGACAGGATGGTGCAGACTATGGATACACAGCTACGGGTTGTTTGTGAAACCTCTGTATGCGCTCATTACAAGCGGGAACAGAGAACTCCAGTGGACAAAAGAGGCCACACAAGCCTTCCACCAGCTGAAGAATGCCCTAATGTCGGCTCCAGCGCTCGGACTCCCGTATATAAGTAAACCGTTCTTCCTGTTTTCCCATGAGAAGCAAGGAATTGCCCTGGGAATACTGGCCCAGGACTTGGGTCCGTACCGAAGAGCAGTTGCTTACTTCTCCAAACAACTAGATGCAACAGCCAAGAGATGGCCAGGATGCCTTAGAGCTGTTGCTGCAGTGGTGCTGAATATTCAAGAAGCACGCAAATTCACCCTGGGCCAGAAAATGACTGTATTGGTGTCTCACACAGTGTCTGCAGTCCTAGAAGTAAAGGGCGGGCACTGGCTTTCCCCACAAAGGTTCCTGAAATACCAAGCCTCATGGTAGAACAAGATGATGTAGAGATAGTTGTAACTAACATTATCAACCCAGCTTCTTTTCTCAGTGGGAATCAAGGGGAGCCGGTGCACCACAACTGCCTGGAGACCATCGAAGCTTCCTACTCCAGCCGCCCAGACCTGAAAGACACCCCGCTGGATGATGCAGAAACCTGGTTCACTGATGGGAGCAGCTACATCATCAATGGAAAGTGACACGCCGGGTATGCAGTTACCACCTGCAAAGAGGTAATAGAATCTGGACCCTTGCCAACAGATACCTCTGCACAAAAGGCAGAGATCATCACTCTAACCTGTGCCCTGGAGATTGTAAACGGAAGGAAAATAAACATCTATACAGACTCGAGATATGCATTTGGGGTTGTACATGCACATGGGGCCATCTGGAAAGAAAGAGGACTGTTAAACTCACAAGGGAAAAGCATCAAACATGCGCAGGAGATATTGCAGCTACTGGAAGCAGTCCAGCTACCTGAGCAGGTAGCAATTATGCACATTAAGGCACACCAGAAGGTGAGCTCAGAACTGGAGGAAGGGAACGAGCTGGCGGACAGAGAGGCAAAAGAAGCAGCAAAAGGTGCGATAACAATTGAGGGAGCCTTAATTCCTGATGGACAGGTCTCCCTTGAAGGTAAGCCAGTATATACTAGAAAAGATAGAAAACTAATTCAAGATCAAGGGGGAAAATATAACCAAGAGGGATGAGCTATTACTGCAGAAGGGACAATAGTCATCCCTTCTCATTTGTTATGGTCACTAGTAAGAGAAGAGCACCAGAAAACACACTGGGGAATAGATCCCCTGTATAGCTATCTAATTGAAAAGATTACTGCCAGAAATTTATACTCTACTGTCATTCAGGTAACTCGGCAGTGTGACATTTGCCTCCAGACTAAACCTAAGAATACTCCCAAACCAAAACTCGGTCAAATTGGAAAAGGCCATGGGCCTGGACAGCAATGGCAAATTGACTTCTCAGAACTCCCAAGAAAAGGGGGGTATCAATATTTGTTGGTTTTAACAGATACCTTTTCAGGGTGGCCAGAGGCTTTTCCCACCAGGACTGCCAAAGCCCGGGAGGTAACCAGGGTATTGTTACAAGAGGTAATACCACACTTCGGGGTTCCAGCCACAATATCTTCAGATAGGGGGCCACATTTTATCTCAAAGATAGTACAACAAATCAGTCGACATCTGGAGATAGATTGGGAGCTCCATACCCCTTATCGCCCCCAGTCAAGTGGCCAAGTAGAAAAAATGAATCATTTAATTAAACAGCAAATTGTGAGGCTGGGACAAGAAGCTAATTTACCTTGGCCCCAATCTCTCCCACTGGCATTGATGCGGATCCGAACCAAGCCTAGAGCCAAAGAAAAACTAAGTCCCTTTGAAATGCTTTATAGGAGACCATACGGTGTGCAAAAGGGATTGTCTACCCAAGTAGGGGAGGAGAGGCTGACTGCCTATATGATAGCCCTAGGCAAACAGCTCAAAGCAATTGAGAAACATGTGGCTGGAACCCAGAGCAGAGGGCTGGATGGGCCAGTGCATGACATACAGCCTGGAGATTATGTGTATGTTAAGTCTCTTACAGAAAAAACTTTAGAACCACAGTGGGAAGGACCATTCCAGGTGATCTTCACCACCTTCACTGCAGTTAAGATCAAGGAACAGAGCACCTGGATTCACCATTCTTGAGTGAAGAAGGCTCGAGAAGCCCCTTGGAAAGTAACACTGGGTGACAATGAACTGAAACTAAGACTTACTAGAGCAAAATGAGTACATTGCCGTTGGGAGCATTCCATGATCTAGCTTGCAAAAACCTAGTCAATAAAGTCAGTCTATTTGTTTTACTTGTAACCACAAGTGTAATTCAAGAATTGGAAAGCACCTCTAGCCAGAAAAATGCTGAATGGCCTTGGTCCCAAGCTTTCATTCAATCCACTGGATTCATGGGAAAACACTCTGATATAAGAGATTCAAACCTATCAACTGTAGTTATGCATGAAAACCAGATATATAAAAAACGAGAATGGCAAAAACAAAGGTTATGGACCCTTCAAGGGACTATTGGAGAAGTAATCAGGGTAGGATGTCAGATGATTAATGGGACTAACTATGAAAAGGCAGTCCAAATTAGTGTTTCAGCTTCTCCTACGAGCAAGGACTGAGAAGTTTGTGACCGTTTAAGTAAATTGGATTGTTGGCATAATTTTACATTAGTACAAACAGTGGATGTGGTCTGCCTCTAGGATCGTGGGGATAAAGGGCTAACATTCAAATTTAGAATGAAAGCCGTGCCTATTGCAATGACCAAATCAACTGTAACCCAAGCTCAGACCACACCATCTAAAGTTAAACCTAAGATTGAACCTAAAATTTATGAAGTTGGTCCATATGTAATAACGAATACAGGACAACAACAACTGTTATTTAATCCAGAGTGGTCTCTCAAGCGTATTGAATTACTAATGCAAACTAACATCTCTGAGATTCAGCCAGCCTGCTCCTCTTTCCTAAAGACATCATCTGAGGGCTGGGCAACATGGTTACAAAAGCAGATACACTTCAGGAGCAGAATGAAAAGAGACTTAACTGGAATATTAAGAACAGGGTTAGGAGTATTAAATGGAATTGATTCAGAAATATTAATGAATAAATTAGCTGCTGCAACAAGTGATTTGACGAAACTAAAACAGCCCCTACAATCCTCTTTATTAGCACTAGGAACTAACTAATGGGAAGTTTCTAAAATATTACCAAGGTGGAAAGAGGCTGGGGACCAAGACCACAAGCTAATAATAAAAGCACTAAATATTGCCCAAAATAATGTGTCATTAGCCGTTAGCTGCATACAGGCACAATTATGGATGCAATCAATAGTTGCTTCAGTAATAAGAGAAGGAAGTGAAGGTGCTTTTCCAATTGAAATTAGGAAAATTGTCTGGGACAATGCAAATAATTTAGAAAGAAAACTTCAGTCCTGGTGGACTCTGGTAAATTTTACTTATGACCCTACCACTGAAATAGCTACTGCCTTTGTGCTGACTATACGTAATGGCACAATTTACAATATCCACCCTATTATTGCATTAGGACTGAATCATGAAGGGGCAGTTCTCTACCCCTCGGAGCATAGGGCATGGGCCCGGTTGATGAATGGGGGGTGGCAAACTGTGAATTTAGAATCATGTGTTACCCGGGAACAACAAGGGTTTATCTGTGAGGCTAACACGACTGATGCACAAGACATATGTTTAGACACTGAGCAAAGCATCTGCCACTTTGAGATTCATCCTGATACTAGTCAGAAGAGTGTGCTTGTATATATTGGCCTAGGCTGTGTATGTCTAAGAACTGTGTGTGTTTCTGTAGAAATAGATGATAACAATGTAAATTTGCCTATTAAGAACCATTCTAACTTTTGTATTTGTAATTTTGTTAAAACTGTAGGGTGTGATTTTTTATATTCAGAACCGGTTACATCCCACCAGTTGATAAGATCTAACTATACAATATACCATAAATTATCACCTACACCCATTGGAATGAACCGGTTGTGAATTCATGTTGTAAATATTGGCTTTTCACAATTATTCTGATAAATATATATTATTTGCTTTCACTATATTCTTTTCTCTCTTAGCAAGTTATAGGCTTAGATAGGAATTCTGAATGGTAAGGATATGTTTCATCCGGACAAGGCAAGACAATGGGAGGATCAAGCTGTGGAAAACAGGCTATTATCAGCAGCAGGAAATGGAGAGCAAACTGTTATCAAAAAGCCGGTACCAGGACGTGGGCAGGGGGGAAAGATAAGCTCAGCTGCCCTCAGAAGAAGGATGAGGGGCCCAGACCCTTATCAACAACTGACCATCTGCAGAAAAAAGGAAACCAGACTCCAAAAGAATGCTGACCAGCTAGAATAATGATGACCAGCAAAAAAATTATGCTGACCAGCAGAAAATGAGACTGTGCAAGAGCATGATCCAAAAGGCGGAACCAGGGAGGGGACATGCTTGAATATGCATTAACCCCTCACAGCAAGGATGGGATAAAGGGGGTATCCCTAAGATACCAGGTGTGTTCCTGGCAAAGCGCCAGGGCACCCGGCCGTTTTAACCCTTTGCTTTATTTATTTTGTCTCCTAATTGTCTTTTATTTATATTAAATTCTTTTTATAATTTATTAAGTGAATCTCGTTTTTAAGAAACCTGACATTAGTAAGACAGCTGATGAACCACCAAGATTTGGCAAAAATCCTGAAAGAGATCCATGAAAACGGGCAAAAGACTCCGATTACTGTCTATCATGATACAAAGGAAATAAGCAAAGTATTACAAAGAGTAAACCAAGACACAAATCATCACTGGTGGGATGCACTCTTTGGATGGTCACCAACTGCAACTGGAATTTTGAATACACTTTGCCACCCTATCATTATAATACTGGCATTAGTAGGTCTAAGTCTGGTGCTATCAATTGCAGTGCTTGTTTGGAACTGGAGGATGTTAAAACGGATAGCAGTAGTGACCTCCCAAGCAGCAGCATATGGTAATGCAATGAGGGATACATACCGAAGAGAGCAAGCTGTAAAAGTAGACTGAAAAATAAAAGGCATTAGTATTGCTAAGTAAAAGAATTTACTGATTTTCTAGAAAAGGGGGGGATTGAAACAAAGAACTTAAGAATTAGGAAGAAATGCTTAAAAGGGGTGTCTGACAAAAACCAGACCCTGACACCCTAATCCACAAGAACAGGAAAAAGAGTCAGACTGCAAGATGAGATAAGGAGCTGGAATACACAAACAAGATGCAAAGACAAATGCAGCACAGGATAAAGGAGATTCCTGGACCCTAAGCCGGAAGAAACGGATTTGAAGTCTGTTGAGGGTTAGGTGTAATTTTTTTTTTTATTTGTTTTGTCCTTCTGGCCTGGCCGGGGAATTTTTACCCATTATGTGCTGGGACAACCTAACTACCTATACTTAGGGGTGCTCACAACGGACAAAGAGTAACCGGGCCCGGGGGGGGCGGGGGGGGGGGGGGTGGCGAAGGGGGAAGAAAAGGAGAAGGAGGGTGGGGACAGTTTTTAGCTGGCTTTCTTCGGCTTCGGGGAAGGACGTTCGTGTGCTGGGTCGCGGAGCTGCTGATACTCCTCAGCCACCGGCCCAGGATCTCAGCTTGTCCCTGCTGTTTACAGCCGACTGTTCCTCGGAGCCCTGCAGGAGCACCGGGACTGACTGCCAGAGGGGTTTGTGAAAACAAAACCTCTCCTCCATCCCATCTCAGCTGAGAAAGCTGTCCCGGGGTCCCTGGTTCTGTGTTCTTGTTATTGCTGTAGTTATTGTTTGTTTGTTTGCCTGGTTATACTAGTAAAGAACTGTTATTCCTATCCCCAGATCTCTGCCTGAAAGCCCCTTGATTTCAAATTTATAATAATTTGGAGGGAGGGGGTCTACATTCTTTCATCCCAAGGGAGGCTCCTGCTCTCCCAAGCAGACACCTGTCTTCTAGAATCGAGACAAAGTCCCAAAAAGCAGCCAAAGGACTGAAAGGGGTATGGGGCTAATTGCAATATGAAGACAGGCGGGGTTAGGAAATTAATATGTATTAGGCGTATCGTGTAAACCTGCTCTGTAAAGGATAAAAAGGGAAAACCCAATCAAAAAGGTGTGCATGCTTTTGGAGGAGATATCCCCATGCACCTCAGAGCTGAATAAATTCATACCTGCTCTTATAACTACTCTGCGAGTTATGGGGTTCCTTTTATTCCGCAAATCATGTCAACCCGAGAGGTCTACAGAGCCTACAAATTTGGCAAACAGATGTGACATACTTTCCTGAATTTGGTAGTTTGAAATTTGTGCATGCTTCTGTTGATACCTTTTCAGGTGCTCTGTTTGCCTCAGTCCACACAGGAGAAACAGCAAAGGACGCTTGCCGTTATTTCACTGCTGACTTTGCCACATTAGGAATACCACTACAGATTAAAACAGATAATGGCCCCACATACATTTCCTGTAAGATCTCCAATTTTTCTCCTTGTGGGGTATTACCCACTGTTGGATGTTAAGTGTCCTCCTTTTAGTTCTATTTAGTTCTATTTAGTTATTTAGTTCACCTGTAGAATTTTTACCCATTAGTTACGGGAAAGCCTGTCTGCAGGTACTTGGTAAGTGCTTGAGAAAACACAAAGAGTTCATCTGGACCCAGGGGGGGAAAGAGGCAGGAAAAGGGGAGGGCGAGGACAGTTTGGCGGGCTTCTTGAGCTTCAGAGAAGGACACTTTGAGTGGAGAGCTGTTGCTGTAGAGAGAAGGAAATTTCGCCATCACCCAGACGGAGCTGCTGCTGCTGCTTCTCCTTCTTCCCTTTTCGTTGGTGAGCCTCACACCCCCTGTCCTGCCGGGACATGTGGCAGTGCCAGCCACTGCCGTGGAGTTGCTGATACACCTCAGCCACCGGCCCAAGATCTCAGCTCATCCCTGCTGTTCCAGCTGAGTGTTCCTCAGAGCCCTGCAAGAGCACCGGGACTGCCTGCCCGAAGGAATTTGTGAAGCAAAGCCTTTCCTCCATCCTCTCCCGTCTCAGCCGAGAAGGCTGTCATGGGGACCCTGGTTCTGTTTTCTTGCTAGTTATTGTTGTTTGTTTGCCTCGTTATACATACTAGCAAAGAACTGTTATTCCTATCCCCAGATCTCTGCCTGAGAGCCCTTAATTTCAGAATTATAATAATTTGGAAGGAAGAGGTCTACATTTTCATTCCAGAAGAAGCTCCTGCCCTCCCTAGCAGACAGCTGTCTTCCAAAACCGAGACACCCACAAGACAGGCATACCCCACTCACCCACTGTGCAATCCATTATAGTGCAGACCCATGGCTCTTAAGCGTCTCCTGATACAACAAAAGGGAGGAGCCGGAGACACACCTGCTGAAAGACTACAGAAAGCCCTATATGTTTTTCATTTTTTGAACTGTTCAGTGGTGGACTTAAATCCCCCTATGACTAGGCATTTTGCATCATCCTCATCATTTTCCTGCAAGGAGAAACCACCGTTATTGATCCATGACCTAGAACCTGGTAAAATCCTTGGCCCTCATCCTTTGATCATGTGGTGGTTTCACACTGATTGACATTTGGGGAAGAAGTAAGAAAACACCCATGGAAGTGATTTCTTTGAGAGAAGCTGCTGGGAGCTTCCTCTGTGTGTGGGAAAGGCTAATAGCTGGCTAGTTCTGAGAACTGACAACATTTTGCACCATTTAGAAATTAGATCCGCCTCTGTGAGATCCACATTTTAAAAATCACAAGCCTGGGAACTCTTTCCCTTGGCTTCTGGCCTCAGAAGGTAAGGGAGCTCTGGTGAGGCTGGCCCTGCTCCCTCACAGCCTGAGTGGCCTGGGCGCGGCCGGGCTAGACCCCAGCAGCTCCCGGGTGGGGGATAGAGGCTGCAGGGCCCCATGTCCAGGTTGTGCTGGGCCACGGTTGCTGACATCTTGCCGACACTAAACCACTCCCTTCACCCTCGGCTTGCACCGATGGCTCCAGGCAGAGCAAGGACCATCCCCCCCCCCCCCCCCAGCAGCGCACCTGAAATCCAACACTGTGACTGCTGTGGCCACTGGGAAGGATATTAACCTTTTCATTACACAGATGAGACCTGCAGAACTTGCTCCTCTCTCCAGAGAGAGAAAAAGAGTGACAACACATAGAAAGACAACATGAAAACACCAATGTCAGTAAAAAAAGAATCAAGCCTTAGATGAAAGGAGAATGAGGAGATGCTGAATGGGGCTGAAATATTCTTATGGTAGAGTCATGGAGATGGACAATGATATACTGATATATCTCCTTTAACTCATGAGAGACTATGGGGGGGATGAAGTGTTCAAACTGTAGATATGAACAGAAGCATCCATTGATAAAGCCAAGCAGATGTTGAAGTAGCTGTGATCCCATGAAAAGCTTGAACAGAAAGAGAAAAAGATGAGAGTAATAAAGACCCTTTGCCCCCAGGGAGAGAAGAAGAAAAACTCTGATCCCATAGATGATCACAGAGACAGATGAAGAGAACCTTTGCCTTTGAACGACTCATCCTTAAAATAATACCCCATGAGTTCATGGCCCATGGACACACCTCTAGGAGGGCTGTGAAAATGAGAAGAATTTCATGATGCAGAACTTTTTTCCCAGGCATCTGTTATTTGTGGAAATAAAAAGCCATGAAAGAACTGTTTCTTGTGGAGAAATCTCCATGGCATGACAAGAGAAAACTCCCCTTCCTACAAGAACTGATTAAAGACTATTGTATAGTTGGTACTGCTTTAACATCCCAAGTTTTGTCTCTACGTTGTCAGTTGGGAAAGAAAAAAGTTGGGCAGGGGGAGGAAAGGTGTTCTGAAGGTTTTATTCTGATGCTTCTTATTCTTGTAATCTTGTTAATAAAGTTTCTTTATACCTTTTAAATTTTAAGCCTGTTTTGCCCTTGTCCTAATCCATATCTTGCAGCAAGAAATGAGTAAGTGCACTGGTGATTTTAGCCAGTGCTAAACCTGTTGATATATTTTGTATATTAGTAAAGGCCTGTATGCAAAAACCAGCCTTTGAAATAAGTCGTGATATTAAAGGCTAAAGTCCTTGAAACCTTCATGCAGAAGAGAGAGTAAAGCAAAACAATATCCTTGTGTGTAGGAGAAAAAATGTAAACCTGTGTGTGTTAGCCAATAGTAGCTTGCTCTGCCCGCGGACCCTGTAGAACCCTATAAAAGGTGTGCTAAAGATAGAAATAAACGGCATTCACGATTACTTCTGTGAAGACCGGTGGATAAGCTGGCGGTCTCTCAATATTTGCCACCCGAACAGGGACACCCTGCGGGTAGGGGGGCTTCAGTGGGTCCACGCTCGGTGGGACGGAGATTTGGACTGAGGATGGTGGAGCAGATCTGAGCGCAGATAGATGCTGCCTTGGATCGGTACCAGATAGGCAGCCTGAGCGCGGTGAGACGCGGTGCGGTAGGACGTGGAAATCCAGGTTGCTGGGGGAGACCGAGGTGCGGGGGCGTAGTAGAAGGGTCGCAACCTTCCCTCTCGCAGTTTGCCGCTAGCATGGAAGTGGAATGTGCGGCGGCGGAAAAACTGCTTCTCAGCATCCTCGTTAAACGAGACGAAGCAGCCCGGGAAAACAACCTGGATATGCTCAATATATGGGCCAATTGTCATGGGCATTTGCAGTGCTCACACTGCTTTTTGCGGTGCAAGAACGGACTGATATATTGGCTCTGATATGGGAAACGGCAATCACGAAAAAGAAAAGGACACTGTGTCTCTTGGTCGAACTTGGCAGATTGCAATTAATACCTAAAAAAACCAGAAAAGCGAGGTATGCTGAGGCTGTGAGCCCCGTAATTCTACCTGCGTCACAGCGGCAGATGCCTTTACCTACCACTGCTGGGCAAGCACTCCTATCTATGCTGCCCTTGGAGAGAGGGAGGGAGAGTCAGAGAGAAGAAAATAATGAGAAAGAAGTTCCACAGCGAACGCTGAAACAACGAACAGAATCTGTTCAGTTATGGCAGGATGTGATACATCCAGAAATATTTGCTTCATTTTTGGAGTCACTTTTAACACTACAATCTTATTTAAGTTCCATCTTTACTACCCTGGAAGAAAAGAAGCGAAATTTAGATTGGTTTCCACCCAAACCAGGGGGACATGGGGGAGCACTGAGGTGTGAACAGAGAACAAAGGCACCCTGGGGGTAGAAGCAGCGCAAGAAAAGTTCCAAGGCCATGCTGATAAGCTGCAATGATTGCCGTTGTTAGCACCTGGCCATAAGAGACGTTTTGTGTAACATTGCCTGCTTTTGTAAAATCGTGCCTTTTTTCCTCTATCTGCGAACAACAAGAGAGATTGAGAGAAAAAACTGCATTTGTTAAAGTTAACTTTGTGAGGTTTTTTTTCCCTTTCTCTCCGTTTTTCCTCTCTTTGAGAGTATGTGGAGGATGTGAAAAAAGATAACAGCAGCTGCAGCAGCAGCAGAGTGGACAGTCCACCCCCCCACTCCCTCTCTAAGAAAAAGCACCGGGATAGTACCCAGTTTGTTACAAAGTCATGATTTATTGGGTTTTCAAAATGTTTTTATATACCCTTTTAGAGTTAATTTTGTGTTTTAAGTAATTATGAGTTTATGCAGTTGCAGTTTTCAGAGTTTTACTAGAGAAATTATTGTGATTCTTTGAAAGTTAAAAAAAAAAAAAAAAGGTGTTTAAAGTGTTTAACAGAAGTTGCCTTGCAATAATTGGTTTTAGAACCTAAGGTTAAAACATGGTGTGATTTACAGCTTCTAAGAAAACCTTCCAATTAATGTTACCTACAGAAGAGATTTGTAGTTTAAAAAATAATTAGTTAAGAGAACTTTACTGCACAAGACAAAGTTAAGTTAAAGTATATATTATCCATTTGCTTGTTTTTTCCACAATTTTAATAAGGTAATTTTAATGTGAGTTCTTTTGTTATATAAAACACATATAACTGCATATATACCAATTTGGATTTTGGGTCTTAGTTTAAAAATTGGACTTGATGTTCTTGAAAAGTGCTACAAAGGCTAAATGGCAACCTGCCAAATCCTGTGTTGTTGTGGTTTTTCTCTAGAAAAAATGAACTTTAAAATCCTAACCAACTTAAGCATATACAAGGTAAATTCCTGTTATGAATAAGTATTTTTAGTAACATTTGCAGTTATTGTGGGTTATTCTCAAAGCTAGATGACATAGAATTGTGATGTATTTGTTACATTTTTATAATCTTTATACTGAATCCATGTTACTGTTATATTATGTTTAAAAGGTATATATCAAACTTTTAGCTGCTTTTTGTAGTAACAGAATAAGATTAAGTTACGTTTTTATTTAGTATAGATTAAATGTTAATAGAGTTAAGAATAGTCAAGTTTTATTATGTTTAGGCTTGAATGTTTTTAAGTTAAGTTTTCTAACTTAGATATTCCTTTAAGGTTAAGTTTGTTATCTCCTTTTGTCATAAATAATTATTGTTAGGTTTAAATATTGTTTAATTTAAATTGTTTTATGTTTTATTGGAGATACTTGTTAAAACTGCAAAGTATAGTTATTATCCTAGAGATATGAAAGACAGCCACAACTGAAACAGCTGTGATAGAACACTGGTGAACACCTGCTTGTGGATAGAAGTGAATGCAGTCTGTTATACCCTTGATTTCATCAGGAGTTCTATTGGTTGTTGCAATATCTGCAGTTTTTGTTTGTTACAGCTTTCTTATTTTTCAGTGTTTCCAGAATTTTAAGAAGATGTATCACTGCTGAAGACCAGCTGCCATGGGGGAGGCTTCAGATTAAACCAACTGCTGCATGGTTTAATTGGTCTGGTACCTAAGGCTTCTGATCATTTGCTTTGTACAAATGCATTTTAACAGTTTGCTGTGCTGTAAGCATCTCATAGCTGCTACTATTGAGAATCTTGTTTTAGAAATGAGTTAAGAGGCATCTTTCTAGTTTAAAGCCTAAGCCCTGGCCAAGCCTTGACTTTACCGGGATGGAATGTTTGCCAACAGATCCAGATGTTTTCTGTACCAAAAGAGTATTTGAGTCAGTTTTTGACTCAGCAATTTGACCCTATTAATATGAGAGGTGAATCAATTTTGAAGTGGCCTTGGAGAATCATTTCCGGAGGTGATTATCCAATCCTTCACTGATTTTTTGTTTCTGTTTGTTTGCTAACTATGGGATGCTGGTACAGTGTTTTAGTAATTAATAGTGGTTTTATATTACATATGTTATTAATAATGTTTATGATTTAATTGATTTTTAACTGGTATAAGTTCTTATTAATTGTGTATATGGTTTTGTGTTGATGTTGATGTTTATAACAGAAGTACATCTCATTTTTATTTTTTTTTAAGAAAACGGGGGAGATTGATGCCCTAAAAGCATTTAATTAGTGTAATTCATTAACTTCAAGGGAAGAAGTGTCTGTGTTTTTTTGGCAGGTTCAAAAAGGTCACCTGTCCATCTGACCAGACTGTGTGCCTCTGAACACACGAGATCCAGTGAACAGAGATGTCATCACACAGCCTTGGTACTCCTGACATGGATCAGAAGTGGACCTGTCAGGACACAGTTGTGTCTGAACACTATACAGACAGTTGCCAACAGAAACTTTTATGTTGTTATTATGACGTTGTGTCTCTACCAATTTTTCAGGTATCCTTTGTTTTAAGATTTAGAAGGATCTGAAGAACAACTTGAATATCAAAGCCCTCAGTCACCGATCAACTGCCAGCTGACATCACAGGAGCGGTGAACGTTCCAGGACTGAATCGTGTTAGAGAAATGCTGTAGAAGATCTAAGAAAAGTGTAGAGACTCCATCTAACTGTATATAAAGCAAATTGTAGTTGTGTGTTTACCCTTTTAGCAAATTGCTTTCACGCTTAGACTACATATATACCAGATCATGTGTGTTAAAGGTAGTTAGTTAATAGTTTAAGATAAAGGGTTTAGCCTGTGTAGTAATTGTTATGTTAGTATAAAGTATAAGTATTCCCCCTTTAAGAGGTAGTGTAAGCATCTTTGAAAGTTCATTTAACGTTACAGTTTTAGCTGTGAGTTTGCAAATATGATGTCATTTACATGGAACAAACTGCTTATGGTAATTGTGCTGTGTATAGTCCTGACCAACTCTCTGCTAACTAACATCCAAAAGCGACAGAACATATGGGTCACTGGCACATTGAACTGGCCAAAAGTCAATGTGTCTAAGCCTAGCCACCCCTGGAGATCCTTTCGCACCTGTCTCATAGGAGTCCCTAAATGGGATCCTCGAGCATTTAAAGGTTTAATTAGTAATGAGACTCGACTGAATCAATTGGCAGTGTTGCAAGAGTGCAGTCGCACTGTTGGCTTCACATTAAGACAACTTGAAGCCTGTTGGCAAGCAAAAAATTACCAAAGTTCTCAATGTTACAACCCTCAGAAGAATTAGATTTGTTAGGTTCCACCAATATCTCAGGTGGATGGATAATGTTTGAACCCCCGACAAAAAGTCATTCTAACAAAGTAATGCGGCACTGAGCTGCAGTCAACCCTATGGCTAATCTTGTTACTACCATTGAAAGTAAAGCCTTTATTTGTGGTGCAATCTCACAGGACAATTACCAAGGCGATTACCTAGTTCTATATTCCTAATCTGTGGAGATAGAGCATGAAATTAGATTCCTGCTAGTCCACATAGAAGACCCTGTTATCTTGGGAAACTTAACTTTGTTCCACCCAAGCTTACATCAATTGTTGAATATAGCTAGCAAAATGAAGAACATCAAACAGTCAAAGGGAAGCCTGAATGAATTAAGGCCTAGCAACTCCAAAAAGGCTCGCTTGTTAGACTAAGGAAGAATTGAACTTAACATCCACAATGTTAAGTGAGCTTTCAGCCGATGTGAGTAGTGTATGTCATGCAGTATTATAAAATCGAGCTGCAATTGACCTTTTGCTCTTAGCACAAGGACATGGTTGTGAGGAATTTGAAGGCATGTGCTGCTTGAATCTTACTGATCATTCAGCTTCCATCCATGAGCAACTACATCAGCTACAGGATGGGTTACATGCCCTGAAAAAAGATAGTGACCCCACTGGAAGTTGGTTCGCCAGCTGGGGCATCACCGGATGGTTGAGGTCTCTTGTGCTAGAAGGGGGACGGACTTTACTTATAATGTTAATCGGGATGACAGTCTAAGTTGTATGTTATCTTATCGACAGCCTGGTTTGTGCAAAAAGAGAAAGGAGGAATTGTTGATATATTTTATATATTAGTAAAGGTCTGTATGCACAAACCGGCCTTTGAAATAAGTCGTGATATTAAAGGCTAAAGTCCTTGAATCCTTCATGCAGAAGAGAGAGTAAAGCAAAACAATACCCCTGTGTGTAGGAGAAAAAATGTAAACCTGTGTGTGTTAGCCAATAGTAGCTTGCTCTGCCCGCGGACCCTGTAGAACCCTATAAAAGGTGTGCTAAAGATAGAAATAAATGGCGTTCACGATTACTTCTGTGAAGACTGGTGAATAAGCTGGCGGTCTCTCAATATAAACTCCCCACATTATTTGGTGCATTGGCCAGGAAACTGAAATTGGTGAATCTAAACTGCTACAGATTACTTGGGGGAGGGGTTTGCTTGTGTCTCTACAGAGAAAGGACCATGCTGGATCCCCACCCGAAATGTGAAACTGTTCCGGGAACCTCTACCAGCAGCTGATGGAGGCCAGGACACTACCAAGCCCCTAGAGGAGGAGGGGGAGGAGGAACCACACTGAGACTGCAGTTCATGACTCACATCTTTTGTCTCACCTGTAAAGGAAACTGTGAACCTTGGGTTTTATGTCAGTGCAAAAAGTGGAAATTGGTGGTATCACAGAGCCTTTTTGGCAAAAGCACGGTGTGAATCATAATGTAGATATACAAATAAGGTATAAGGCCATTGAATTTTTAATTGTAGTAGGCCACGAGGAAAAGGATAGTCCTTGCCTCCCTATTCTCAGGAGGGAAGTGTTGAGGGAATCCAAAAATAGCCATATTTGCAAAGTAGAGTACAAACAAAACAATTTAGTGTCTTATATTTGGCCAGTCCCTGAATGAGCTTGGGAAAGGACAAAAAGGTAATGTGCTAAAAGATATGCTTGGAAACTAAAATCCAAAAAGAAGTTTTTGCCACAACATAGTTAAGAAAAAAGCATGGAATTAAATCAAGTGCTATGGTTATGCTTATTAGCATTGCTTGCTTTTACTAGCACAGCTCGGCCTGTTGACCTACCTAAAACAAATGTTTGGATAACTGACTAATGTAACAAAACAAGATAATCTATGCTTAGCTACTGCATCCACAGAAAAAACATTTTCAACATCTAGACAGCTTGCCATTAGATGATTGGCCAATACCAAAAAATACCAAAAAATACCAAAAAATACCAAAAGCGTTGTACAGAGCTCAAATCCCGTTGATGCATGCGATCAATGGAACCCTTACCTTCCTGAAGCACCTTTGGAGCCCCAAGAATTAGAGCTCCTGGGTTCTGTGAAAATGGATTTTTGTGTTAATTTTAAATACATGGGAAGGAATCAGTCTAAATCTTGGGATGTTTCTCCCTATCACCCTATGTATATGAATCAAACCTTCTGGTGCAACTACACTTCTGGCACTATTTCTAAATCTAGCAATGCCCCCCTGTGGCTGCCCTCCGGAATATTTTTGGTCTGTGGAGATCAGGCCTGGGCTGCTATCCCTTCACACATAAAAGGGGGTCCCTGCAGTCTGGGACGATTGTGCTGACACCTAATGCATCCATGATTTTACAGCACAAATATCCCCTCAGAATAAGGCATAGTTTGCATGCATTTGATGAATACTGCGATGATAAATTGTCTTTTTGGACTGAGACACAGATGAATTGGGCCTCTTTGCTTTTGCCAAGACTGGCTGCAAAAAAGGCTTTAAGTCAATTAAATAAAGTAGCTTGTTGGCTTGCAAAACAAATGAATGCCACCAGCTCTGCCTTATCAAACTTATTAATAGACGTTGATAGTGTAAGGCACGCTACTTTGCAAAATAGAGCAGCAATAGATTTCTTGCTTCTAGCACAAGGTCATAGGTGTAAAGACGTTGGTGGAATGCATTGTATGAATCTGACGGACAATTCTGAATCTATCCATAAAAGCATACAGCAACTAGTGTGTCTAAAATAAGAATAGAATCTGGATCATGGCTAGATAACCTGTTTAGTGGATGGGGTTTGACACCCTGGCTGAAAGATTTTTTTAGGATAGGTATGCATGTGTTGATTTTGATAATAATTGTATTAATCATGATACCTTGCTTGTTTTAACTAATAAAGCCATTAAGGGAATATTTCTGGTAGAAAAGGAAGGGGGAGATATTGCAGTCAGAAAGTACTTTGGACCTGATTAGCACAAGAGATTTGATAATCAGGATGCCTTGGCAAGAACAAACAGAGCTTTGAAGATTGCAAGAGGATTGAATCAGACTAGCGACAGGGAAGAAGATTGAATCAAGTAGAAGAGATGTTGCAAAAATGTATAAGTTTGTATGTTTGTATGATGTTTAACCCAATCACTGTAGTAAAAAATTACTAGGTTTCCTAGAATGGTATATAAGCATATATTTCAGTAGCCCACAGTAAATTCAGATTTTGATCACCACTGAGTTGTCCCAGTCTCTCTCCATCGCTGATAGTTAACCACTGCATATTTCTTGTTTTGAAAACTATTGTTATGAGGCTTGGTTGAACTGCATGTAATTTTTTAAGAAGATATTTTTAGTTTTGTAAATGAAATTTGTCAGGAATATTAATCCACAAACACCAGAGGTTTATGTCCAAAAAGGAGACAGAGGAGTCCTTTTACTTTATTCGAATAAAGGGAGAGGCCATGGGGCATTCCCCTGGGGTCTCTCAAATTTTTGGAGGGCGCAGCCTCCTTTTTATCCTAATTCCCGTCCACTTGTCCCTTCTCTCTTTCCCCATAGGCTGAGGTACTTGAGAGGTACAGGCTTCCCGGAACGCCTGATACCTGGGGTACCTTCCCCCCGCCGACCCCCAATGCATAATCCCTTCTTAACTTTTATGGAATTCATAGTGTTCTTTCAGTGCCTCTTTGATCTTCTACTGGAATCCATCCCATTGTTTCTGTCGTCTCTCACTGATAGCTACAGCTTATCAACTGACCCACAGCTTGTTTGTAAAGACAAGCTCATCATTCCTCTCAATCCCTCCTCTTTTAATTTTTGTTAATAATTGTCTTTACAAACTTTAGTTATCATTGACCTAATTTCTTGTTCTTGGGTCTTTTTTGTCTTTGCAATCATTTGCAGTGGCATCACTCTCTGCCTTTTTGTAGCTATCTCTGGACCAGTAGGCACGGCTACTACTTGCATTCCTTTGATCACATGCTGAATGAGTTGTATTAAGCAAGGGATCATGCATGGTAAAAAGATTAGAGTTGCTACAACACATAAGAGGAAAAAAAGCATTTGTTTGACCCATAGGCTACCAGGTAACCATGAAAACATGTCCCATTCCCATCTTTTCCATGTTTGGACCGGTACATGGGCTAACTTTCTTATTCTTTTTGTTATTTGTTTTATCACCTTTCCATTGTCATCTATTTGCAAACAGCAGTTTGAGTCATTAAATTTTCCACACACCCTCCCTTCTTCTGCTAATAAATAGTCTAATACCATTCGATGTTGAAATATTGCATTTCTCATCTGAGTAGACTGGTCAGCAAGAAGGTCAAGAGCTGTAGCTGTCTGGTTGATTATTATTTCAAAGACAGCTTGCAACCTAATTATCTGATTTAGATTATAAATGGGTTCTCTGGCACCTGATATTAATTCATTTGGGTTCCAGGTAGCTGGTCCATAGTGTTGTATGATTCGTTTAGGTGGCCATTCATCTTTTCTCCACTTTTGGGTGCTCTTTCTAACTAGGGATGTATCAATGGACCGCTTTTCTCTAATTAGATTATCATATACTTTGATTCTTAACTGATTTCCTTGAACTTGTGGTAGCAGAAAGAACAATGGTCTAATATACTCCACATAACATATTCTTGACCAGTTTGGGGGTAGCCTGCGGTAAGCATTTTGGCCACAAATCCAGTAATGCCCCTTTAGAGCCCAGGTCCTATTAGCGAAGGGACCTTTCCAATTTTCAACTGGTGGGTCAAAATACAGCTTGCTTCTAGGGCTTAGTGGTCCACCAACAATAGTTGCTTCGCCATAAGAATCACAATATTTACATTTCCAAGCTCTTACATGAGGTTTCCACTTGCAATCACATCCCAGATCTGTTTTATTAGATCTGGACCAGAACTTACTGAAAAGGGTTCGAGTTCCATTCCGGTGTTGCCATTTCCACTGATAGTTTCAGACAACATGTGTCTGACTTGGGGAATTATCCCGGGGGCAGCTTAAAAATAAAGGGTCAAAAAACCTTATCCTTCTCCACTGCTTTAATTATGGAAGGAACACCTTACCCAGCTACCATTAATGAGCTTAACATGCGTTTGATTCCATCTGCCTTGATATCTGGAACAGTCATAAGGAGGGCAGTTGGGGGTCCAACAATCTAAACTTAAAGTCCAGTCACAAACGCTCTTTCTCACATATGTGCTTCCTGTTCTGTTTAAGCAATAAATGCCTCTTTCAGAAGAATGAAGCTGCCATGGACTTCCTTCTTTGTCTTAAAATCTTGTTCCATTATGGACTTCACTCAGGGTGCTAACCCACCATTTAGGCACGACTGGGCTGGCCATCCATGGCCAGCTTTCAGATCCCCCTGGCCCTCCGCAGACCCAACAGTTTCTAAGGTTAAAGGTCTTTGCTACTTGTTCTCCTAAAGAAAAAAATTATTTTCCCACTTTAGACCCCAACTTAACTGAAAATATAAAGGTAAAATTATTAAGAGAAACATTCTAATAGTGTTATAATCTAATTTCTAATTTTCAATTTCACGTTGTCTTCTACACCACCTGTGGCAAGTGAAAGCACAGAAACAGCTTAGCATAAAGAAAGCAATGATAGCATGGATTGGCTCCCAGTGTCTGGAGATTTGAGAGTAGGGATGCAGACTATTTCAGCAGGCAGTCTGTGGGTAGGCACTCAGGGCTTCCCCTGATGTCGACGCACCACTACTGCTCCAGTCCACTCCTGCGGAGTGTTAGTCACGGCTTCCCATCCTTCTCCAGCTGAGATGTCTAAACCTCTGGGGCCTCAGAGACTTTGACTCGTGTTCAGCTCTCTTGACGGCTGTTTCTGTGGTCAGCAACACCTGGAAAGGTCCACGCCACTTAGCCACCACTGGTGCTTCTTTCCACTCCTTAACTAGGACTCAGTCTCTTGGTTTTCACTTGTCCAAAGGCAGGGTCTGTGCCAGCTGAGTTTCCTGTCGAATAAATTTCACAAGAGACAGTATCCAGGCCACAAATTGTTTTAAATACACATCACTTTACTCCTGACCCAGGCCGAGAATTACAAGGATAAGGAATTCTAAACATCAGTTCAAAGGGAGATAGTTGAATATCTCTCTTCGGTCTGGCCCTTACTCTTGCTAAAGCTAGTGTCAAGAGCCACACCCATGGCATATCAGTTTCTATCACCAGCTTCAGAAGATGCTTCTTTATTTTTCCATTCATCTTTTCAACTCGACCTGATCTTGTTTTAAAAAAAGACTTTAATAACTGACCTTGTAGTTGCGGAAACACCTGGGAACACTTCTGGCTACTCATAACTGACATACTGTTACTAAAAAATCCCTTCACCCGGGGCATCTCAGTAAAATCCACTTGGTATCTCTGGAAGGGACTTACAGCCCAAGGCCTTCCCCCTCTGGCCAGTTTCTTTGTAACTTTGTTATTTCTCTTAGCACAAATCAAACAACCATCAACAGCTCGTTTTGCCAGAACAAAAAGACCCACAGCAGCATACATTTTGAGGAAGGCTTCTGCTATCCCTCGGGAGCCCCAATGACTCCCTTCGTGGAGCTGTTTTAGCAGTTGTGAGGCTAAAACTTTCGGTATCCACTGCTTACCATCTCTTGTAAACCAATTACCTCCTCTTTCTTCTGCCCCACTCTTTTTAACTATCTCAAGTTCCTCTGGTGGAAAAGACAGCTTCTCTGGCAAGGGGGCAGTTACTGGGAGCAAGGGAAGTAACTTAGAGATTTCTGGCAACAATGCAGCTTTCCAAGCTTCTTCATCAGCCAGTCTATTTCCTACTGCCTCTTCCGAGCACCCTGCCTGGTGCCCCTTGATGTGTATTATTGCTATCTTTTTTGGCAAATTCACCACCTCCAATAGGCGGGAGATTAAGTTCTCATGAGCCAACGTTTTTCCTCTGCAGGTTGATAAACCTCTCTCTTCCCACAGTTTCCCAAATGCGTGTATCACACCATATGCATATTTAGAATCAGTAAAAATATTTACTGTCTTGTCTCGGTATAACTCACAGGCACTCACAAGAGCATACAGCTCTGCGTCTTCTTTCTATTACCCTTGAAGACCTATCAATAAACACGTTTTCCCCTTCAGGCCATGGGATGTCTCGCAAATCATTCCTTGCCTTAGTTTGTAGATCTATTACTTGAATACAATCATGGAATTTGCTTTGGCTCCCCTCCTCAGGGCCATTCAAACAGGAGGCTGGGTTAAAACGTTCTCTGCTTTTAAATTCTAAATCTTCCTGTTCTAATAAACAAGACTCATATTGCAACAACTGAGAGCTGGTCATCTACTTAGAGGCTCTCTCAGTTAACAAAGCTTTAATCTGGTGTGAAACTTTAACAATCAGATAACCCCCACCCCTTGTCAGCTTTCGGGTCTCAGCCACTATCAGAGCTGTGGCTGTACAGTTTTGCAGACAATGGGGCCAGCCTCTGGCCACCGGGTCTAACATTTTAGAAAAATAGGCAACAGGTCTCTGTGTTCCCCCATGCTCCTGAACCAAAATTTCTTTTGCATGACTTTGTATAAACATGATTTAGTTCAGCAGCAAATAATGCCACTGCTTCAAGCCAATTACATTACATTTCTTTATTTTTTAGTAACTAGCCACTCCCTATTTCAATTTTTGCATCAAGTCCATCTTAGGCATAGGGAGGTGACTAACAAATTAACTTCTATTAAGGAAACTCTAATATTTATAACATTTTATAACTTTTAACATTTAAAACTTTTATTAAGGAAAGAAACAAAATACTTTCCTTTAAAGTTTTCCCATAACTTCCACAGAGGAAGTGCATGACAAATACTCAGGCTTTCCATAGGACACTATTTTTACAAGGTTGCAGTTACAGAATTTGCTTTAAGGCTACAACAAACCACAGACTGGTGGGGATGTTCCTCACAAGGTATGACTTGCAGCATTGGCTTCATAACTGAAATTTGCCAATTCTGGCTTTTTACAACAAAACATACAAAAAGCAGAGGGGTGTGGTCTCCTCCAAACTGGAGCCATTCTGCACAAAACTTCATGTAGACAAATTAATTAAATCTTCTAATTAATTTACTACAATTTTTACAATTCTTTCAGAGAAAGATGTGTTCAAACTTCTGAGCCTACAGAAGAAACTACAATTCTCACAACTCTTTTGAACGATTAAAAAATTCTTTAGACAATTTTCCCCCTCGGGGATAAAAATTAAGGTGAATCGAGAGGTCTTTGTTTTTACTAAGACACACACTTCTCCTCAATCTAGATCTACTTTAAAAGTTGACAACGGCTCTAGGTTGGTGGATATAATGAGAGCTTTTGACACTCTTAACAATCCATTTCTCTTATCTTCTGGACTTTCTCGGCAGTCTAGCTGTTCTTGGCTTTTTTGCAGACATTGCCATTTTCAGTGTCTTATGCCCTGAAGACAGCACACTGTTCTTTTCCTAACCGCTGTTTGGCTTGGGTCTCCCCTGCTCGGGACAAAAAGCCTCTGCCACTTCCTTGTGCCCGATCCAGTCCCCTCTGTCCCGGGGGACCCCTTGGACCTTGCGGTTTTTCTTCCTTTGGCCTGAAAAAGGCTATCACCTTTGCCTTTCTTCCTTGTGCTCACTCTATTTACCACACACCGAATACCAGAGCCGGTCCCTGTCCTGCCACATTGTCCAAACAGCTCCTCTCCGCTCCAGTGCTCCCGGCGGGCATGGCCGGCAGCACCACAGGCAGCCAGGGCGTCCCGCAGCCTCAAAGGGCCGGCAGCTGCTGCTGCCCCTGCCCGGGGCCGGTGGGGTCAGGCACTGCCCAGTGCTGAGTCTCAGCAGCCTCACAGGCCCCCAGCCTGTGCTCCTGGTCCCGCACCTCCACTCCTGGTCCCTGCTTTAACCACATCTCTCCACACTCCGCATTAGCCAATTCTGTTCCAGCACACCAACACAATCCATCCATCCCCTGCTGTCAAAGACTCTTTCTTGACTCCCCTTATTGCCCCCCCCCACCCCAGGTGTGGATTCTTGAGATCCCTTCTAGTTCCAGGCGTTGATATGATATGCTGCTCCCTTCCCTCTACACCACTGTTATTTTCAGGTGAAGCTGTAGGAACAGCATTTCCCTGATCCCTTCTAGTTCTGGAAGGTGAGGATACAGGGACTTGCAGCTGGCCTTAGGTCAGCTGGTAACACCGGAGGACAAGACGGGGGAAGGTGCTGAAAAACATTTTAATCTTCACTGTTTTCTTCTTCCCCCTCCCCCCCCCTTTTTCCTCTTCTCCTTTTTTCTTAACACATAGATTTATCTTGTTGTTTGTTTAAACCATATCAATCCACATTCCCTTTTAATCCATTTTTTCCAATTCTCCTCTAGATACCTTCACAGAACTCAACACAAATGAATTCTGTTTTCTAAGGTGGCCATATAAGTCCATTTGGCAACTTATACTCTGGCCATACATAATAACAATATTTTACCATCATCTCTATAGTTACCTCTGTGTGAATGCATAATCTGTCTCAAGATCTTAGCATTCTCCCCAAGGGACTCTCCGGGGCTATTATGGGATCGTCATCCCTTTTGCTGAGACCCCTTACTGGCTGTACCCTTGCAACCCTCCATGGGTGCTCTGTTTAGCCTGTGCTACCCTCCATGGGTGCCCTCCCAGGCTTGTCTGTGCTACCCTCCCTGGGTGACCTCCCAGGCTTCCTCCCCGAAGATCCCATTTTACTCACCGGTGAGATTTTCAGTGGTCCTTTCCTGTGGACTCTTCACGGACCCCCGTGGTCCGCCACTCGTCTGTCTCCTGGACAGTCTCGGGAACCCAATTGATCGCCCAGTGCTGGTGGCCACCAAGGAGAGCTGATCACCGAAACTGGGTGAGGCGTACCTTCAGCTCCACTCGCTGCCCACCGCCCCGGACAGTGGAAATGTCCCGGACGAGCCCCCAGAAATTTGTCAGGAAAATTAATCCACAAACACCAGAGGTTTATGTCCAAAAAGGAGACAGAGGAGTCCTTTTACTTTATTTGAATAAAGGGAGAGGCCATGGGGCATTCCCCTGGGGTCTCTCAAATTTTTGGAGGGCGCAGCCTCCTTTTTATCCTAATTCCCGGCCGCTTGTCCCTTCTCTCTTTCCCCATAGGCTGAGGTACTTGAGAGGTACAGGCTTCCCGGAACGCCTGATACCTGGGGTACCTTCCCTCCCCCCACACCCCCAATGCATAATCCCTTCTTAACTTTTATGGAATTCATAGTGTTCTTTCAGTGCCTCTTTGATCTTCTACTGGAATCCATCCCATTGTTTCCATCGTCTCTCACTGATAGCTACATCTTATCAACTGACCCACAGCTTGTTTGTAAAGACAAGCTCATCATTCCTCTCAAAATGAATACCTTAGAAAATGCCATGTTACAAAATACCTTAGATGCAATTGACAGTTACAAAAACAAAGAGTAAAATCAAGTTCTTCTGTTTGTTTTTATCATTAATTCCATTGTCACATCACTTTCAGCTTTTCCCTTTTCTAATGGCGTATATGTGATAGATTGGCATTTAAGAAACAAAAGGAAACAGCTAAGGAAGTTAAAGCTGCTGGAGGCTGATGGGAGTTTTTCTCCTGGCCAATAACTGGCCATTTCTAAGAATTGACAGCAGTTTTAACCATTGGAAAGTGAGATCAACCTGTGAACACCACCTTAAGACCTAAGCCTGGGAATTTCTCTTGCTCTTTGGTTTCCGGCTTTGAAAGGTAGCAGAACTCCAGCTGGCTCCCATCCCCTCCCCAGGCCATGCAGCTCGGCCTGCCGTGGTCCCCGGGCAGAATATGGGGCCGGTGGGGCTTCCCCCGAGCCCAGGCTGGGCCAGGCTCTGCTGCAGCCTCCCACAGAGCCTCCGGGGTGGCTGAAGCTTTTTCTCAGGGGGGTTCCAGCCTATGAGCGCCACTGAGCTGAAACCCGGCACTGATATGTGGATAGAAAATCTCTAGAACTCACAGAGTAGTTATAAGAGTAGGTATGAATTTAGTCAGCACTGAGGTGCATGGGGGATATCTTCTCCAAAGGCATGCACACCTTGGAGACTTGTTTCTCCCCTTTTATTCTCTACAAACTAGGGTTACACAGTATGCCTAATACATATTCATTTGCTAACCTCGCCTGTCCCCGCTTCGTATTAAAATTAGTTCCATGCCTATTTGCAGCTGCGCACTGCTCCTTGTTGGTCACTCTGGTGGTTGTCTGGGGGTCTTTGGGGCTGAAGTCAGCAATTTTCTTTCAGCTGAACTTTTCACCTTGTCTTCTTGCGCATGCTCCTTTCAGTTCTTTTGACGACCCTCTTTCCATTTCTCCTGGCTTAGGGGTCCAAAAGAATCCAAGGAACCCCCTCATACTATGGCGCATTTATGCTTGCATCCTGTTTATGTATTCCAGCTCCTTATCTCATCCTGCAGTCTTTATTCTATTCCTGCTCTTATGGGAGCAGTAAGCATTTCACACAGGTTTTGTAACCCCTTCTTTTACGCAAGGCAATTTTATAAATAATTCCTAATTCTTAATTTCTCTGTTTCAGGGGAGGCAGGGTTGGGGCCACCACTAGTGCAGGCGAGGACGCAAGCAGCGCGGGCAGCAGCATGGGCGACTGCACAGGCACAAACGCCGGTGCAGCAAGCGGAAGTGCGGATGGCGGCAGAAGGACTGGGGTCACAGCTTGAGCCGCGGATAGCCCAGGTCTCAGAGGGTAGGGCTACTAGGTCTGACTCCACCTCCTTCCTGCCCCCATACCTGGGGTTTATTATGGGCTGTCTCTTCTCATTTCTTCTCTCTTTTTTCCTTAAAAGTAGTATATGCAGTCCCTTTTTAGGTGCTAATTGAAATAAATTGGTCAGGAGACGGACTCCTGTTTTATGCTTTTATTAGGACTCAGCCTTGGGTTGGGGGCCCAAGGGGTCGCTTGCACCACTGCTGCTCCCACACTGGCAGCTCCAAGGAGGAGGCACAATTCAGCTTTGCAGCACACACTGCAGAGCTGGGGCTTCTGTCCTCACAGGAGTAGCCAAGAGGCTTGTTGTTCTGGCTCATTGTCCAGGGGGGTCACTCTTTTCCAGTCCTCTTTAGGCCATGGCAACCACTTTTAAGCAGGCTCAGGTGATGCAGGAAGACGGTCTTCCATCATAGCTTTCTAGGATGTCTCTTTGACCTATTATTTCCTTGTTGGCTCATTTTGGTGTGTGGCGTGCCTTAGTTTGCATATGACTCGGGGCGCACAGCCCCCTGGGAGCAGCAGCAGTGATTCCCGATGGTGGAAGGGAGGTAGGAGTGTAGGGAGCAGGGTTGTTACATAGTAACAGGGAAGTAAGGGAAAGGGGGTAGAGGTACATCTTATAAGAGAACTCTGAAAACACTTCAACAACCGGTAAGTAATTAACATTACTAACAGCTATTGGGGTAAACAAGGGATACAACAAACAAGGTTTACAAATGGGACAAGAACATTAACTGTACACAACCAAACACTTACAGTATTTTAACCGGGGTGGATTTCTTGAGAGATTTTATTCATGACACTAATAGGCTTTGCTTACATGATAAAAGCATAAAGAACCTAGCATACTCTAATTCTTCAAAATACCTGTCTTTGTGTATGCAAACTGTTATAGATATATGTTATATTATTGGCTTTTTGCAAATATTAAAATGAAAGCTATATGTATAATGTTGGAAAACTTTGCTGTATCAAACTTAGAAATAGTGGTGTGATACATATATATATATATATATATATATATTTAGGCTGTAGTATGGTATTAAAATAAAGACTGCTTTTGTTCATATAACCCAGAGAATGAAAAGATAGTCAGAGACACCCCCCCCCCCCCCCCCACATTCTTAGATTATCTTATCCAGATGAAGACAGCAGTGACCGGAGCTCCAAGGGAGGAATTTATTGAACTTCTGTTATCGGGGAGTGTGAGACTAAACGGAGCCAAGAAGATTGATCTACTGGGGAGGGGGGAGTTGAAGCTAAACAAAGGAACATCTAAACCTTAAGAGGAATGTTTGAATCATGCATAAGCATTTATAAATATGCAAGAGATTTATGTTTTTAAGGGGCAATCCTTTGTTAGTAAGACATGCTCTTGACTGAATGCTGAGGCACCCAGCTGTATTTGTTCATTTTACTTTATTTCTGTCTCAATTGTTTTCTATTAAACTTTTTAAATTTTAAATAAAAAAAAGTGAACCTCGTTTTTCACACAAACCATCAAATTTTATATTAATTTCTTATCCAAACTGCCAATTTCAGGCCACATCTCATTGTTATCTAATTCATAAGTTGGCCACATTATTCCTGAGAAATCTGATAAGCTTGGGTTTTAAAAGTGATGAATTTCTGCCAGTTAACTCTTGCCAGTTTTTCAATATTAGACCTAAAGGACTGTCTCTCAGGATTTCAGTTATATTCTCAGGGGATAATACACACCCCATGTCTTAGTACTTATGAATAAGAAAGCTCACAGAAATAAAGCAAAAATAAGTGGGGAGAGAGAGAACAAGAACAAGGAAGACAGGGCTAGAACTCAAGACCTTCAGAGGGGAAGTGTGGGACCTATCACTGCATCACCACTGGCCCCAGGCTAAGACTCACCACTGCAGTACTAAATCTCTCCTCTTTTGGAGGGCACGCCCTCCCTAGCAGACGGTATGGGGAGCAACAAACAAACAAAAGGCACCCCTGCCTGGATCCACCCAGATCCTTCCACACCAAATGAAACTAAGAGATCTCTTAACACCCAACTCAGGTGCTAAAAGAAAATACCACCTTTTTTTAATTACTCACATGTCTCTGTGTCAGATTTGAGGATTCTTGGGCTCTGATACTGTCTGGACCGCAGCTGCAGCACCTCCCCCCCCCCCCCCCAAGTGCCAGCGAAGAGGGGGGCAGGAGCTGGATGTTCCTCTGGTCCAGGGGGTTTTCCAGACACCTCCTCGTCCCAGCAGGGTCCGCCAAAAAACTGATGCCTTAGGGAAGATACCTAGAAGAGAGGTTAGAGTTAGAGAATAAAGTAGGTATTTAATAAAAGGCCTTCAAAGTATACACCTTTGGCAGTGCAAAGCTTCCCAGCGGCTACACCCAAGATGGATGACAGCCATGAGTTTTTTGGGCAGATATAAGTTTGGTCTATTTGCATATCAGAGATTAAATGTCCAATTACAGTTTCAGGTAATGAAGTCACATTTCCCCAGTTTGCTTCCCCCCAATTTACTTTTGTTTATACTTTTCAGAGCCTGAGCCTGAGGCCAATGGTGTGACCTTGATTCCCAGGCCCAGAAGGATTGTTTAGTCTGACCAAAAGTGAAGAAAACTAACTAGCATTCTATATAGCGTTCAGAGTTATACCCTAATGCAGTACAGAACTTGGAAAATATAAAACTAAAAACTTAAGGCATCATTGACATGTACTAAAATCCTTGGAAAATATCAGATTTTGTGAAAACTAAAAGCTCTGCACAGCCTGAGTCTCAAAAAACATCCAATTAATTAGAAAACATCAACTATTTAAAATCATAGATCAAACCCTCTTCAAAAACTTAGCACAAACCCAGAAACACTCCAAGTGTGAGAACACATTCAGGAATGACAGAACTGCAGTAGCGCTTAGCAGGAATAATGGCTCAGTTATAAGCTTCAGAAGGAAATTGGTTTTTAGGACACACAGCTGTGAAATGTTTATAAGAATATAGTCCCTCAAACAATCAGCTAGTCATCAGCAAAGGACAAGAAGCACAAATTAAGAGTTAAACAAAAAATTCTATTTCAGGGTGCTGTGTTTTGTATTTGTGACTGATAACACACCAGTGTTTTGGCTATTGGTGAACAGTGATATAGCAGAGCATCTTACCCCCCTCCCTCCTCCCTCAAGAGCATATCTGTTGTTAACTGGTCAGATAAATAGGACAAGCTGTCTTGTAGTGAGTAATTTTGGTGTAATGGGGTTAACAATGATCTGGCAGCTCCCAACTGCCAATAAACATCTCACTGTTGAAGTGGGATCTGACAAGATAAGCTGGATTTCTGACTGACAGACACCTCACTTTACAAACTATAAAAGCCACAGCAAACTTTCATAAAGCAAAAATTTTCTATACATTTTACTGGAAATGTGTGGAGTTTCTCCCATGAGCAGGGACACCTGCTTTGCAGTTACTCCCACAGAGGTTGAGTGAAGGAATCTGTGTATATTATTGTCATTTCGGTGGCAAGTTACATTCGTCTCCTAATCAATAGTGTCTTTTATAGGTATATTATTATAGGTACCTTGATATAGCAAACTGTTTTATGTTATGCTGTAATCTACTAGTAGTTCTTTAGTTTTATACTGTGTAGTAAATAATTCTGGTTAAGACCTTTCATCTGTTATCTTTTGTCTGTTTAATAAATAATTCATTTTTATATAAATATTTCTGATTTGCCATCATTAGAACTTGCAGGCCAAAGTGATTCCATAAATTTAAACTGTTGCCAAAATCTGAGGCTAAGAAATTATTTACCTTCATTTAAACCCTTTTCTGTGAAAGAGTTTAAATGCATGGAGTCCTTCCTGACCCTCAAACACAGCAGCAAGGCTACATTAATAAACTTTGTCAAGCTTCCACTCTCCTCGTAACAGTGCCCACATTAAAGGCTGCCAGATCTTACCACTATGAATCAGCATGCACAAAAACTCCTGTGCCAGCAGCTCCTGATATTCTAATATAATTTGTCCTGGGAGGAGAAATAAAAACAAGTTACACTGCAATTGTGCCCACACAGGAAGGCAGATAGGCACACCCAGCCACCCTGCATACATACCACCCAGCTCTGTGGCCTTCCATGCTCTGCCCCACATGGGAAAACCTTTGCTGCCTGTAGTTCAGTGCAAGTTTGGTTTCTCTGCTGCAGAGTTAAATACAGCAGATATTGCTTAGCTCCTGTAGGTATGGGAACCCATGAGCCTTGTGCCACAGCATGCGAAGAGCACAGCAGCGGCAGGTGCAGTGGCTGGTGGTCCCCTTGACTCCCTATTTACCACAGAAAGTCCATGCCCTCACCCAGAACCTCAGCAAGAGTCCTGGGAGGAGTATGAGTGCATATCTCTCTGCCCTGACTGATGAAAACTCTATTTGCATTACACAGAAGATAAAAATCCAACAAATAAAAACCAATAAGGAATGAGAAAGTTACCCTTTCCTTCACTCTGGGAGATTTTTCACATTTTTGTTTCATGTCTTTTGCTGCGTTTCTTTCCATCATATCTATTGGTTGCTTCGTTGTTTCCACAACTGTGTTTGGTTCCAGACAGTGATACCTTTCTCCTTGATTTAATTTCCCTGTATTGAATCTCTCTGAATGCTTTTGTCCCCATTCCTTACTCCTTGGATCCCCCTTTGTACCTGATGGGGTTAATCTTTGTTGCCAAGGGCTCCACCATGCTTCCAGTGCAGCCATGCCAGGAGGTGGCAAGTGTGCTCTTCAAGCCACACCTCTTCACACGCTGTCTGCCCTGCTCCAGGGAAGTCTTTATGTTAGCAGTCAGCTGAGGGATGTTGATAGCATGATTTCCAAGTTTTTTCCTTTTTTATACTTCTGTCATGGAGTTACTTTGCCTTTAAGAAAGTTGAAGTTGCTGGGAACTGCCTGGAGTCTTTTCTCCTGACCGATTATCGGTCATTGCTGAGAAGTGACAGCAGTTTAGGCCACTGAAAAGTGGGATCAACTTGTGAACCCTACCTTAAAGTGTAAAACCAGAGCTCTCTTGGCTCTCGTTGTTTCCTGGCTGGGAAGGGTGGCGGAGCTCCAGGCCTCCCGTTCCCTGCCCAGGCCATGCGGCCGGGCGGGGACTGGGCCGGGCCTGCCGCGTCTCCCGGCCGGGAGATGCGGGCCCTGCGGAAGGTTTTCCCCGGGCCCGGGCCGGGCCGGGCCGAGCCGATCTCTGGCTCGGCTGCAGGTTTTTTGCTGTAACTAAATTCACTAGAAACTGCTGAGTGAAGAAGGAGAGAGGCTCTGGACCTGCAGCGGGCTGGGCGCGGCGACTACACTCTCCAGAGCAGCCATGAGGAACTTTCCATCGCAGACGGCTCCAGTTCCTGCACCGGCCGAGGCTACAGAACTACCTACAAAAGCCTGGGCAAGATTTTAACTCTTTCATTACCCAGATGAGACTTGCAGATTAATCTTTTTATCCAGAGAGAAGAGAGTGATCAACATGAAAAGAGACTTTATAAACTACTAGTGACAGGAAAGAAAAGAAGCTTCAGAAAAGGTAGAGAATTAAGAAGATGCTTTAATTTAGCTGAAATATCTTTCTGTTAAAACTATGGAGATGGACAATGAAGTCCTGAAAAGAACTCCTTTAATTCATGATAAAGTATGTAGGGAGGAATAAAGTGTTCAAAGTGTAAACTTGAGTAATTATGGTATAGTGAAGTGCTGGGAGATTTGAAGCCTTGAGAGGCAATGAGAAAACTGTTGTCTAGTGAAGCTCACAGAAACAGATGAAGAAGACTTTTTTGCCTTTGAATAACTCATCCTTAAAAATCCCATCCCTAAACTCATGGCCCATACACACCTCAGAGTGATGTGGAATGGGAGGAGTGAACTCTAAAAACTCCATAAATTAACAGGAAGAAACTTCTGTTTCTCTACAAAGACTGGTGAAAAGACTGTAGCAAGAATTGGGACTATTTTAAGCACCAAAGTTCCAAAGTTTTTGTCTCCGTTGTCATGTGAACAAGGGAATAGTGGGTAGATAGGGGATGAAAAGGTTTTTTCTGGAAGTTTATTCTGGTGTTCTTATTATTGTAGTTTGTCAATAAACTTTCTTTATTCCTTTTAAGTTTTATGCCTGTTTTGCTCTTGTTCTAATCCATATCTTACAGCAAGAAATAAGTAATTTTCTTAGTTATTGGTTTTAAACCACAACAACTTCTTAGTTTTAAATCCTTGCTGTACCAGCAAGACTGTAGGATTTGCATGAACCTCATCTGTGGGAAGTACCCTGTACATGTTTTATGCCCATCTCGTTCTTGTTTTTACATTTCTTGATGTTTTGCTGAAGTTTCTGGCAACTCTTGAGAACCAAAATGCCTCATTTACTTAACGTTTTACACGTATTTAAATCTATTTTTTCCCATAGAATATGAAAAATGCTGAGTGATTTTGTTGTTTTCCCCTGCATTATCTGTATTGCTTTAGTGTTCTTCCCCCCCCCCCCGCTCTTTCTTTTATCTATTCCACTTCTTGCTTTCTTTATTTCTTACGACGTTCCAACACTTAAAACAGTGAGTAAAATTATGTAAATCTGGGCTATTTGTGCAAAGTTTGACATTTACAAAGCTGGTAACTAGGCTTAGCTTTAAACGAAGTAGTAACTTTTTACTTTGTCCCACAACTTATCTTTGTGAAACTATATGAATAAAAACAAGGTAAAAACGAGGCGGGGGGAGGGAAGGGATTCCTCTATGTTTACGTATCCAAATAACCATTAATACCAGTCTCCTATGGTTTCTTCTTTGGAGCCATTTCGTTTGTCCCATCTAGGTGCTGGAACGCCCCGGTAGCCACTGGGCGCCTTTCGGCTCCGCGGAGAAGAAGCGTCGGGGCCTCGGCGGTCCTCTGTAAAAGGCGGAGTGGCTGTGTCCCCTTACGTGCCCTGCCGCGCTGCTGCACTGACCCGGGACAGCCTGTAGGTGAAGGCTGAGGACGAAGGCCAAAAGGCTGCTCCTGCTCTTAGCACCACCCCCCCCCGCCGCAGGGTTCAGGCCGGCATTTTAGGGCAGAAATTACTTTGCCTGATTTTGCGGACTGAGGGCTGGCTTGCGCTTCTCTGCGGGTGTTGCGCTGCTTGATCTTCTCTGCGTGGGGCTCCTCACGTTGATTAATCCTTTTCCCGGAGCGCCAATAGGACGCAGCCAGCATTATGAGGCTCCGCAGGTGCTCAGTAGATCCTACCCAGCACGGCCTTGCGCGGCTCCGTCAGGGGGCAGTAGCGCCGCACTGCATCTCGCCTTTCCCCTCACATTCCACTTCCCCCTTCCCTTTCCCGTTCGCGCGCTCACCGCTTCTCGCTCAAACTAGAATTTCTGTAATTAAGGCCGCGACTGTTTTTGGATTCGTGTAGCTTAAGTGAGCTAGATCCCGGTGCGTGCGCGTTTCAGCATACACCACTTGCTACAGCCCGCCACACCCTGCAAAATGGGAGGTGCGGACCTGAGTGACCGGGGCCTGCCTACGTCTCCTCAGAGCCGCGGCGGGGGAGACTGGCCTGGACCCCGACCCTGGCAAGGGGGAATCGCCCTTCCTATCCTTAGAACTATTCACGGCTGGCAGAGTCCCCGCGGCCCGGCGTGGTGTCCAGGGCCCGCCCAAGGACTCCGGGGGCAGACCGGGCCAGCGGAGAGGCAGTGTTTCAGCGAGTGCGTGCTGATACGGTGGGTGCTTGTGTGTGCAGTATTCCTGAGCTCTTGGGGGCCTCGGTGAGAGATTTAATACGTTTGTACTCAGACAGCTGTCAAAAAAAGCGTCTTAACGTTGGTCCGGGAGGAAGCTCTCCTGCTCGTAGGGGCCGTGTGAGTAGAGGAAGCGGTAATGACAGCCTCGGCGTGGTGCCGCTTCCCAAGCCCGAGCAGGTCATTTCGTGACGATCAGGAGTTCAACCTTTTCGGGAACGATTTGTACTTCAGGGTCAGAGAAAAGGCTCAGTACGGGGCAGGCTCACAACTGAGCGTGGAGAGTAGGGGAGAGGAAGGCCCTCACCCTGTCCCACCGGGTGGCTCCGCAGAGCGTGCTCAGACCCCTGCGTCTCTTCTCCCTCCCTCCTCCTCTTCCCTCAGCTCTGCGACTGGCAAGCCCGCTCCCCATAAAGTCAGTCGTGTTGCTTGTCTCCTGCCCTTCTCGGCAGCCAGGTACAGGGCTGGTTTTGACTGTCATCTAAGAGAGAAGTCTGATTGGTTTGACCGGTTTGTTTATTTTTTCCTCTCCTTTCTTTAATAAGTACATTGATCTCTTCACTTCTTCAGGAGCTGGCTGGCATTTAATAGAATTATGTGAGGTTTTCATAAAGTAAAATTCCCTGTCTGAGCAGATAATTATTTAACTGCCCCAAAGAAAGAGACATGTTTAGATGGGTCAAACATTGATTTTGTCTTGGGAACTCAAAATCAGATAGAAACACTCTTGCATAAGAATTTAAAAAGTAGCATTAACCCAGCTTTTAAAAGCTTCCCTTTCCCTTTCCCTTTCCCCTTCCCTTCCCTTAATATTCTGAAGCTAAGCCTTACTAATACCTCTGCCTCTCAGTCTTGGAGGCAGTGAGACATAGGTATAAATACATAGGTATAAACAGCTTGACAATAACACCTAACAAGCTCTTTGTAGTGTGTATGTATGGAGATGGATGCACTGAACATGCACAGGCAGCTTGGTTAAATGATCTTTTCTCTGTTTCAGAAGATCTGCCTCACAGACTCAACACATCCAAGTGAAAGCCAAGGGCAAAAGGAGCTGGACCCTCCTTGCACAAATGTTTGTGCTGGATGACACTGTCCTGTATTTGCTACTCCTAGCTCTTACCAAATGAACCAAATGGTACTATCCCCTGGAACTTATGCACATAATTTTCAGCAGTGTATTTTACAGTCCTTCCCATCAGAGATGCTTGGGAACCTGTGTGTGAGAAAAAGAGCCTTTTCTTGGACCAGGAATAAATAAGCAAGCTCTGACTTATGATACAGTGTATCTCAAAAGAAGTTCAAAATGCAGAATGTATGACTTTCTTTACTGACCAGGAACTTCCACAAGGAATTGTTTGGAGTCCTTTCTCAATATAGCTTTGCATTTTATTATCCAGGTGCTCAATTTTTATTATATATTTTCACGTTTGTATGATAGCATCTATGTTTAATAATATGTAATAATAGAGATTATAAGCATACTATGTCACTGTTGGACACGAAATGATTCACATGGACGCAGCTCGAGGTGTGGTGAAAGAAAGAGTTCTCATTTATTTGTTCTTTCAGTATTTATAAGTTTCCGACTATGACCAGGGATTGGATAGTCAGGTTAACACCTTCCCAACTGCACTGGCCGTGAGAGACATCCATCAAAAGGCATATCTTTAATGGAATGTATAAACACTTATGTTTATAGTTACTTTCCTGAGAAAGTAGCTAGAACTTGTAAAAAACAATATTGAAGGCCTGATTCTCAGGGCGACAATACTATATTGCATATTACACATTATATGGGTATCTGCAGATCTATAGACACACATGAAATTCCTGCAGTTTCATATAACATCTAAATGTGGGTTTGCAGACTCAATCCTCCAAATTGTTAATTACATCCTCCAGGTGGATTACTGCCCTCAGGTCCAAGTTTGATACATCAAAAGGCTTTAAATCTGTTTAAGATAAAAACTGATTCCTTTGATGTTCAATAAGTCTACTTGTTCATTTGGGGAAGGAAAAAAAACATGCAGAAAAATAGTGGACTATCTTTTGAAAATTGCTCCTGTCATTTCTGCACCACCTGGGAGAAATAATCCCTTTTAAATGTGTCCAGAGAGTGCCATCACCCCAAAAAACAAACAGCTCCTCCCCTCCTCCCCAAAACAAACCCACCTCCATTATGTCAATTCATACAATTATTCATTTTCCTCCTGTAAGAATAATAATCTTGGTTAAAATAGGACAGTAATGAAGTTCATGAAAGAATCATTTGATACTTATATTTTTGCTTAGAAGGAGTTGGTTGATACCATTTTAGTTGGAAAAATGCACATTCATTTTTGAAGCTAGTTAAGCTCACTGCTCTCCTACTTAATTTATACAGAAAATATAACATAATGTCTTTTCTGATGTAGAGATCCCACATGAATCAATACACATATCAGAGCCCTGATTTTCAAGTGTGCCTCGAACAGATACACAAATGAGATCCAAATTGTGTGTATAAACAAAAGTAATTTAAGGGCCCTTCCTACTATAACTGAAAACAATAGGATTTTGTATTTTACTTCAGTGGAAACAGAATCTTGCCTAATTTCGCAGAGTTTTACAAAGCCAAACATGTATAGTCAAGGCATGTTCAGAAGTTCTCATTTTATTACTTAAATACATTTTTATAATGGCATCATGTTCAAACTTTTTAAAACTTAACTTCCAAAGAACACATCAAACTTTCTGTCTTGGTTTTTGAGACTATTCAGTTCTTCCCTTGGAAAAGCACCCTCTGACCTAATGAAAGTTTCATGAAAGTTTGAATTAAACAGTGGAATTCTTTCTTAAATTATTCAAACAACTAACACAAAAATAATATATCTTGCAGTTATCATGAATTTCAAGCAATTTAATCTTGTGAAGAAGATAAAGTATGGTGGGGTTTTTTCAATATGAATTCTATAATATTGAGTTTTATAGACATCTCACCTATGGCAAGGCATGTACTGACTGAGGACTGTGATTCTGGCTTGGCCAGATAATTTTCAGTGGCCTACTTTCTGCTCACAAATGCAAGTATACTATTTGCAAATAGAGTTCTGAGGAGAGAAAGTCATTAGAGAAAAGATGGGAAAATAGAATTAAAGCATTATATCTTGCCAGAATAATTAAAAAAAAATATGTTTTATCTTCCTTTTTTTATCCAGTAGTTGCAGTTGTATGAAAGATACTTTTTAGTAGAAGTTGTCTTGCCAAGTGGCTGGTGCTATAAAATCTAATGTATTTTGGGAGTAATTAATTTTAAAATCAGTAGTGTGTGTGTCCCCTTCTTAAATTCCTGTGAACTCTACTGAATATCTTGCTTTCACATGTAAGTCTGTACAGTTAACAAGAGATGGGCTTGAGAACTTCATTTTTATATCAATAGCTACACATCCTTATAACCTGATCAACTGGGCCAAACTCTGCCACTTTGAAATAAATTTAATAAATAAATAAATGTGGAGATTATTCCCTACTTCATAATCCACTATTTTTCTCCACTTGAATTATTTGAGCTCAACAGCAATTCATGCCTAACATCACTGGAACTGACTTGCCCAGAGGGCTTAGCTGATTTCTGAAGGTCAAAAGTAATTTTCATGTATATGCATATGCATGTTGGCATTATTGTAAATCTAGTAACTGCTTTAAGAAGATTAAACCTGAGTGTGAATACATTCTGAAAGATGTAGACACCAGATAATGGATAGTCCATACAAGAAAGTGAGTACATGTAATCTCATAGCAATGTTTATAGACAGTGTAAAAAAAAATTAAAATTTCAATTTCCAGAGCTAAGTCTTTGTATTTATGTGCTTCAAGTAATGGCATGTTAAGAAAAATATGCAGACAATTGTTCTAATAATAACTTTTCTGATTTGAAAGAAAAAACATTCTAACATATTTTAATGTCTGTTTTGAAAATAAGTAAGTTAGCAGAGAAACATTTCCATGCTCATTAGAATGGAAAACAATATTTGATGGATTTTATTTTGATAATTTAAATAATAGTATCTTTCTACTTAGTCTGACTCAGCTGCTTCTACTTATTATGTTAACCATTTTATACAAAACCAAAATTGATACAAAATCAAAGATCGTGTTATGCTTCTGAACAAAATATAGGATTTTTACAACATATATTATGGGGGACTGTTTATCCTAAAGCATCAGACATTTTTATTGTAGTGCGACCTATTTTTAAAATATAATTTAATTGTTATTTATTAATTTTATTTCAAAACCATTAGTATGATTTCTCTTTTTTTTATTAGGATATAGTATGTATCAGATAATGGCATCTTAAAACACATTGTCAAATTCACCATAATTAATTAATATTTGCTATTTTTCACTGATTGAACATTAAATTTACATAATCCAGAGTCTTTCTGTTGTACTGTTCTTTGCTCCAATTAGTTAAATAGCAAATCATATTTTGCCATCATGTGCCTTACAAAGGAAAGAAGGCTTAGAATTATGCCATTTCTGGTGAGAAAATTGTTAATTATTTGTTGTATATTGTAACTATTACAAATGTGGGGATTTGATTTCAGATGAGGTCTACTCAGACATTTTTATTCTGCACCATCTCTGGCAGATATAGATGCAAGCATATTTTTCTGCATCAGTGAGTCTTTTAGAAAAATTTGCAATTTGTCAAATAAAATTTTAACTAAGAAAATCAGGACAATTACTGTGTCTGCAATATTGAAACTTTTGACTGGGTCCACTGACAGCACCCTACCAACTCCAGTCTCTCACAAATATAGGTGTGCTGCAAGTATGTCTGTGAAAGAGCAAGGGAGGGATTACAATTCATAAAGCTTCTTGTATTATTCACGAGAACCTGTGTTACTGTATTGAGTCGGGGACCGAAGATGTTACTGTACTAATAAGCAGACAGCAAACCTCACCTTTGACAAAGCAAAAAGTCTTCATTCCCTGCGGAGACACTTCCTAGTGTTTCTAATGTATTGTTTAAAACAGCTACTCTTGCTTCTCAGCTCCAGCTGTCATTTTACATTTACAAAGATCTTTAAAATTAATTATTGGTATAATTAGGAATAACATTAAAAATAGCAACAAGGGGGGGGGGGGAGGCCCGCCGGAGCCGGCAACCCATTTGTATCCCGTGCAGTAGCTTCGCACCTCGGAGCTCTGCGCGCCCCACGTATGGTATGTGATCCCCATCTGGGCAGGCGGGCGGGCATGCCTCGGGCCGTCCTTCAGCCCCTTCCTCCTTTTCTCTTCAAACGCTGCGCCCCACAAGCAAAGTCCCTAGGGCGCCGCGGAATGGCCGAGGCTCAGAGGCCAGTATGCGGGTGCTGAGGGAGCGCCTCCGCAGAGCCCCAGCAGATAACACGGATCCGTTTGTCGTCCCTCTTTCCCGTGGCTTTCTGATTCGGGGCGGGAGGAAGGAGATGAGTGGGTGGGAAATGTCAAGAAGAAGGGGAGGGGGGAGCCACGTTGCAGTTCAGTGTGAGGCAGCACCCGTGGCTACCCCTCTTCTTTCATCACTCTTTATGTTTTCCTCTCCTGCCTACAGTTGAATGAACAGGGCTAAACTCGAAAAGTCACAACTGATCTCTGTGAGGATGTATGTGACGTATGTGTCTTGCTGACGGGGCTGCGGAGGGGAGCGAATCAGTGGCAGGCATCGCGGCGGTAAGTACTGAGGCACAGAGCAGCCCTGCCACCCTGCGCCGCGGCAGCCTCGCCGCTCCCACACACGCACTCTTGCAGGGGTCTTGGCTTTACTGAGGGCTTGGTAAGACCAGACAGTGCACCGCTGGGCTCCGGAGGAGGCCACGCTGTGTCACCCACGGGGCAGGAAGAGTGGAGAGGGCGACCCTGCCCGCAGTCTCCCGAGGGCTCGGGGGGAAAAAGCAGGGCATCACCTCCCACTCCCCCGCCGGCCTCCTTACCGCCCTTCGATTCCTCAGATCCCTTGTTTGCTTTCTATGGCACTTCAGTCTTCTGAAAGTTTATGCTGGGCTGACTGGGCTGCGACGGGCGCAGTAACCGCAGACAGCAGCAGGTCCTGGGAGAGCAGGGAGAGATTTCTGTGCCTCCTCCCCCGCCCCCCTGTTTTGTTAACTTACTACCACTTCCTTAATTTTTGGCTCTTAATGATAAATCTTATTTAACCGAACAAAGACTATTGGATTACAAGCCTGATCACCTGATAACGATTTACCTATTGGTTTGTTAACACACACCAGCACACGCGCGCGCACACATCTATCGGAGGCTGCATTGAGCTGGAAGTGGTAATACTTGTCGGAAATTGGTATTCACACCGTTTTGGGTCGAGCTGATACACATAAGGCAATACGTACATACACACACACGCTCATATCAGAGGGTAAACTGTCATGTTCCCATCTGGCTGCCTTTTAACAAGTAGTCAAAATAAATAAGACCTTGCTGCTGGTTAGGGTGAGGTGGAAGGGTTTGGGCTTTTTTATTGCCCTGGGTGTATAAGGCTGACAATTGCTTTTCCTAGTACCACCTCTCCATTAGTTGAAAAAAAAAAAATGCTATTGGGAAGCTGTCTATGTGAGGGAGATAAGTGGAAGAAAATAAATAAAACTTCTGCTTAGTTAGGTTGGCAAAGTAGGTGAGCTTCAGAAAGCCTTTATAATGACTATGCAGGTTTTAAAGTCCGTATATACACTTCTTTCTACTCTCGTGGAGTTCAGGTTTTGGGGTGTGAGGGGAGGTGCCCTGGAAAGGTAGGTGGCCGTTTTATCCTACTCTATGAGTCTGTTAATCGGCTGCAAACTGCACTCCTTTGCCAACCATTCCCAGGTTTTCTGCAATATGCCTACTATTTATAGGCTGCGTCTCAGCCTTGACGATTCTTCAACTTGACTACTGAAGATGATAGGTTTATATGTTCTGATTCATTTGTATTTGAACATGCTACTCTAGCTTTTGATTCATTCATTGCTACTGAAAAGCTGGGAAAGAAACGGGAAGGGGGGGAGGGGTCAGACGTACACGCTTTTAAGGCAAAGGACTATAAAGATTTTGTTCATTTGAACTGTCAGTACTCTATGTTGTTTTATTAAATAAGTAGTCCTAGTGTTATCAGACAGAAGAAATGTATTAGGAGATGTCTGACAATTTTTGCCAAATAGGCATGCACACAGCTCTCAGCAAAATGGCAAGGTTTTAATGAAGGTGCTGCAATTCTCTTCCAGGGGGTTCCAAGAGCGTGGGAATGTGTCAGAGCAGTGGCGTCAGTCAGCCGCAGGGCCGGTGCCCCGTCGATCTGCTCGTGCGTCCTGCCAGCATGGTATGGAAGTGTGCGACTGCCAGCCCTGGCCACTGGGTTTGCGGGATGAGTCAGGATGGGATTGGGAGTATGTCGGCGTGTGATAAATGTAACCTTGGATAAAAATTCGTGAAAGAATAAATAAGTATATAACTGTATTTGTAACAATGTAAAAATTATATAAAATATAGTGTGGCCTAAGGATTTCTCCCCAGACCCAGCAGTAACTACCCATTCAGGCAGTAACGACCCTAGGTGACATTTATCAGCCTGAAAGAAAGAGCAGGACACGGACAATCAGGCTAAACAATGAGAGGAGCCAGCCTGAGATGCCCATCGGCTCCACACCGCACCTGGACACTCCACCCTGCAAGCCCCAACTGAAGATGCAATCAGGCCAAACAATGAGAGGAGCCCAGCCGAGATACCCATCGGCTCCGCACCGGACCTGGACACTCCACCCTGAGAGTCCAACCGAAAATACAATCGGGAAGCACTCAGAACCTTTCACATGCGAAAGGACTCTGCCCAGTCGTCTATTTATTCAGTTCCACGGTTCCAGGAAATTCATTCAACCAACCATCTAGACTCTTTGTTGAACAGTAACTGCTCAGAGTTTTGGCCTCAGGACACAAAATCCCTATAAAAACCTCGGACAGTCTACCCTCCTTCGTGGATTTGGGTAAATCTGTACCTCTGGGTATAGACCCCTGTCCACCCAGCGCTGCGCTGATTTATTTTATTGTGGTTTTTTCTCTCGTTGTTTGTGATTGAAATTGTTTTATAATAAATCGCTTTTTATATTAACCCTATTTTGCCATTGCATTTATAACAGGCGTGTCTAGGGCAAAACGAGAGACACACATTACTATTATTTTAGCGTAAAAATTATTATCAGCAGTTCCTGGAGTTAGTAAAAAAAGAGAACAGTGTTCTTCGGAGAAAAAGAGCCAGGAAAATGTTAGCGATTGTTCTTGATTTTGGACTAGGTATGATCAATCGATATTTAGAGACCTCTTCAGTACTTGAGGATATAAGCTGGTTTTTCGTTGATTTTAATATTGTATTGGTTCCTTTAAGTAGACATACGTTTTCTAAGACCGAATTCTCCTCAGTCTTGTGATACTACTAGTGACAAACTCATTCTCAAGACTAGGGTTATTTAGCAAAATTTTTCTCCTGCAGGTGCACAAAAATGTAATTCAAAACAGACAAGTTATTTTCTCCAACTATAGCCCGTTGAGGAAAGCCTATTGAGATAGAAAACAACCAAAATTCCTAGAATGAGATCTCAGTAATTAATTATCAAAATACACCTGGCTAATGAGCTACTAGAATAAAAACAACAGAAAGGGGCAGTTAATCCAATCAAAAGTAGCTTCCATCTTCTCGGATGTATCTCACCCTCCTAAAAAACACGATTAGTGCTCCTTCATTGCCATTTGTACTTATAAAAACTGCCTTTTAGTAACATAAATCTGTCCCTTTAATTTTAATTTTTTTAAATTATTAAAAAGAGGAAAAGAGAATATGGATAAAGTAAAGAGTAATACGATCAGATAGAAAGCGTTTCCAATAAAAGTTCTTTCCCCACAGCATCAGCACAAAATTTAAATAAATAGGGCCATTCCTCTAGGGAAAATAGTAAAATTTTACTCTTGCTTCGCATAATATTG
The DNA here is from genome assembly GCF_049639895.1 of Pseudopodoces humilis. NCBI lineage: Eukaryota > Metazoa > Chordata > Aves > Passeriformes > Paridae > Pseudopodoces > Pseudopodoces humilis. Next base: position 8,445,940 of record NC_142211.1, on the reverse strand, counting down.
TCATTCCCCTTCTCATGGTTTATAAGCCATCCTTTACTTCAAACAGGAATACACAAAGTGATCCCATTTTTTATCCTGGCAATTAAAATGCAAAGCACTGAGAGGGCAGCGATTGCTTCTGCTGAAATGTGTTTGTGGAATATTGCTTTACCACATGTATATAAGACAATACAAATAAGGGGAGAGATGCTGGGGTGAGATAGCAGCAGGGAAAACACACAGGTGCTGCCCCTCCCTCTGTTTTCAGTGCGTCCTTCTCGAGCTTCTCTGGGAAGACTTTGCTCGCATTGAGGCATTTATCATCCCGATCAGGTCTCTAATGTTTGTGGGATACAGCCCAGATCTGGAGTCAGGAGTGCGTGTATGCGGAGGTGTGCCCAATGAAATGGTCTCTCTAGTAGGGCTGAATTCTTGCTTTGCAGCGGGTCATGCAGACACGATCGTTGCCTTGATGTCTTCTCCCCAGGCTGCGCTAGGTTGGGCAAAGGAGTGCGGTGCGGTGTGGCCCCTCCTCTCGCCCTAAACCCGCCGATCGACGGCGCTCGCCAGGGCCGTGCCAAACACCGGTAGATGTCGCTGTCTCTATGCCGGACGCAGCCTCTGCGGGGGCTGGAAAGCTGCGCCTACTGGGACACCCCGACCTGGCTCGTGTCTCCTGGACAGCCGGGCTCGAGCAGCGGCATCCCCCTCCTGAACTCACCGGCGTGCAAGGAGCCCGCCAGAGAGCGGAGCCAAGGAGAGGACTTTGGGTAGGAAACACTCTTTCAAGGAATCATGGATCTGAGGGATACCCATGCCCTGACAACCTTTTCCACTTGGTTCAAAGCTGATGTAAAGGAAAAATTATCCAAACCGAAATAAAATCAGGTTTAGTCCTCTCTGTGAGTCAGTTATGGAAAACAGAAAAATAACTGTTAATTTCAAACCTTAATTTATTGATTGCTTATTTTCTGCCAAATTATAAACTGATTACAGAAATAGAACAGGAGAAAAGACATCAAGACAATTTAGATGTTCGTACTAAAAAACATAAATATATCGTGTATGTGAACTCAACTGCATTGGCTGCTTATCCTAGACTGTTGCTGAAGTTAATGTTTTGAATGATCACCAAAAACTGTATTTAATAAAGTTTACATCACTTATTCACTTTCCTGCCCAGAAGTCTAACAATTTAAATCTAAATATGTATGAAAATAATGAATATTAAAATTCTCACTTCCTCTTCCCCTGCCACTCCTCTTGTCTTTCTACCTCTAATCAGGGGAGACATTATTTGTTGCTGTATTTTATATATTAGTAAAGGCCTGTATGCACAAACCAGCCTTTGAAATAAGTCGTGATATTAAAGGCTAAAGTCCTTGAAACCTTCATGCAGAAGAGAGAGTAAAGCAAAACAATATCCTTGTGTGTAGGAGAAAAAATGTAAACTTGTGTGTACTAGCCAATAGTAGCTTGCTCTGCCCGCAGACCCTGTAGAACCCTATAAAAGGTGTGCTAAAGATAGAAATAAACGGCATTCACAATTACTTCTGTGAAGACTGGTGAACAGCTCGGGGGTCTTTCAACATCTGGCGCTCCGACCAAGGACACCCCTGCAGGCAGAGGGGCTTTGGAGTCACCGGAGTGGATCTGGGCGTTAGACGTCGCGGGCTCGGATCGGCACCGGATAGGCAGCCTGAGCGTGGTGAGACGCGGAGCGGTTGGACGTGGAAAGTCAGGCTGCTGGGGGGGGCCCAGGCAGGCAAGGGCGTGGTAGAAGGGTCGCAACCTTCCCCCTTGCGGGTTGCCGTCAGCATGGATGTGGAATTTGCGGTGGCAGATAAACTGCTTCATAGCATCCTCGTTAAACGAGGCAAAGCAGCCCGGGAAAAGGACCTGGATATGCTCATTATATGGGCTAATTGTCATGGGCATTTGCAGTGCTCATACTGCCTTTTGCGGTGCAAGAACGGACTGATATATCGGCTCTGATATGGGAAACCGCAATTATGGAAAAGAGCAAGGACACTGTGTCTCTTGGTCGAACTTGGCAGACTGTAATTAATACCTTAAAATCAGAAAAGCAAGATATACTGAGGCTGTGAGCCCCGTAATTCTACCTGCGTCACAGCGGCAGATGCCTTCACCTCCCACTGCTGGGAAAGCACTCCTATCTGTGCTGCCCATGGAGAGAGGGAGGGAGAGTCAAAGAGAAGAAAATAATGAGAAAAAAAAAAGTTCCACAGCGAACGCTGAAACAACGAACAGAATCTGTTCAGTTATGGCAGGATGTGATACATCCAGAAATATTTGCTTCATTTTTGGAGTCACTTTTAGCATTACAATCTTATTTAAGTTCCATCTTTACCACCCTGGAAGAAAAGAAGCCAAATTTAGATTGGTTTCCACCCGAACCAGGGGAACATGGGGGAGCGAGGTGGGTGCAGAGAACAAAGGCACCCCCGGGGGTAGAAGCAGCGCAAGAAAAGTTCCAAGGCCACGCTGATAAGCTGCAATGATCGCCGCTGTTAGCACCTGGCCGTGAGAGACTTTTCGTGTAGCATCGCCTGCTTCTATAAAATCGTGCCCTTTTTTCCTCTATCGGCGAACAACAAGAGAGATTGAGAGAAAAAACTGCATTTGTTAAAGTTAATTTTGTGAGGTTTTTTTTTTTCTTTCTCTCCGTTTTTCCTCTCTGCGAGAGTATATGGAGAATGTGAAGAAAGATAAGAGCAGCAGAGAGCAGCAGCAGGGCGGGCAGTCAAACCCCCCCCCCCTCCCTCTCTAAGAAGAAGCGTCGGGATTGTACCTAGTTTGTTACAAAGTCATGATTTATTGGGTTTTCAAAATGTTTTTATATACCATTTTAGAGTTAATTCTGTGTTTTAAGTAATTATGAGTTTATGCAATTGCAGTTTTTAGGATTTTACTGAGAAGTTATTGTGAGTCTTTGAAAGTGAAAAAAAAAGAAAAAAGAAAAAAAGAGAAAAAGTGTTTAACAGAAGTTGCCTTGCAATAATTGGTTTTAGAACCCAAGGTTAAAATATAGTGTGATTTACAGCTTCTAGGAAAACCTTCCAATTAATGTTATCTACAGAAGAGATTTATGGTTTAAAAAATAATTAGTTAAGAGAACTTTACTGCACAAGACAAAGTTAAGTTAAAGTATATATTATCCATTTGCTTGTTTTTTCCACAATTTTAATAAGGTAATTTTAATGTGAGTCCTTTTGTTATATAAAACACATATAACTGCATATATACCAATTTGGATTTTGGATTTTAGTTTGAAAATTGGACTCGATGCTTCTGAAAAGTGCTACAAAAGCTGGATGGCAGCTCGCCAAATCCCATGTTGTTGTGGTTTTTCTCTAGAAAAACTACACTTTTAAATCCTTACCAATTTAAGCATATACTAGGTAAATTTCTGTTATGAATAAGTATTTTTAGTAACATTTTCAGTTATTGTGGGTTATTCTCAAAGCTAGATGACATAGAATGGTGATGGATTTGTTACATTTTTATAATCTTTATAGTGAATCCATGTTATTATTATATTGTGTTTGAAAGGTATATATCAAACTTTTAGCTGCCTTTTTGTAGTAACAGAATAAGATTATGTTTTCATTTAATATAGATTAAGTGTTAATAGAATTAAGGATAGTCAAGTTTTATAATATTTAGACTTGAATGTTTTTAAGTTAAGTTTTCTAACTTAGATATTCTTTTAAGGTTAAGTTTGTTATTTCCTTTTGTCATAAATAATTATTGTTAGGTTTAAATATTGTTTAATTTAAATTGTTTTATGTTTTATTGGAGACACTTGTTTAAACTGCAAAGTATAGTTATTTTCCTAGAGAAATGAAGATAGCCACAACTGAAACAGCAGTGATGGAACACTGGTGAACACCTGTTTGTGGATGGAGGTGAATGCAGTCTGTGACACCCTTGACTTCACTGGGAGTTCTATTGGTTGTTGCAATCTCTGCAGTTTTTGTTTGTTATAGCTTTCTTATTTTTCAGTGTTTCCAGAATTTTAAGAAGATGTATCATTGTTGAAGATCAGCTGCCATGGGGGAGGCTTCAGATTAAACCAACTGCTGCATGGTTTAATTGGTCTGGTACCTAAGGCTTCTGATCATTTGATTTGTACAAATGCATTTTAACAGTTTGCTGTGCTGTAAGCATCTCATAGCTGCTACTATTGAGAACCTTGTTCTAGAAATGAGTTAAGAGGCATCTTTCCAGTTTAAAGCCTAGGCCTTGGCCAAGCCTTGACTTTACCTGGATGGAATGTTTGCCAGCGGATCCAGATGTTTTCTGTACCAAATCAGTATTTGAGTCACTTTTTGACTCAACAATGTGACCCTATTAATATGACAGCTGGATTAATTTTGAAGTGGGCTTGGAGAATCATTTCCGGAGATGATTACCCAATCCTTCACTGATCTTTTTTTGTTTCTGTTTGTTTGCTAACTATGGGATGCTGGTACAGTGTTTTAGTAATTAATAGTAGTTTTATATTACATATGTTATTAATAATGTTTATGATTTAATTGATTTTTAACTGGTATAAGTTCTTATTAATTGTGTATATGGTTTTGTGTTGATGTTGATGTTTATAACAGAAGTACATCTCATTTTATTTTTTTTAAGAAAACGGGGGAAATGGATGCCCTAAAAGGATTTGATTAGTGTAATTCATTAACTTCAAGGAGAGAAGTGTCTGTGTTTTGTTGGCAGGTTCAAAAAGGTCACCTGTCCATCTGACCAGACTGTGTGCCTCTGAACACATGAGATCCAGTGAACAGAGATGTCATCACATAGCCTTGGTACTCCAGACATGGATCAGAAGTGGACCTGTCAGGACACAGTTGTGTCTGAACACTATACAGAAAATTGCCAACAGAAATTTTATGTTGTTATTATGATGTTGTGTCTCTACCAATTTTTCAGGTATCCTTTGTTTTAAGATTTAGAAGGATCTGAAGAACAACTTGAACATCAAAGCCCTCAGTCACTGATCAACTGCCAGCTGACATCACGGGAGCAGTGAACGTTCCAGGACTGAATCGTGTTAGAGAAATTCTGTAGAAGACCTAAGAAGTGTAGAGACTCCATTTAACTGTATATAAAGCAAATTGTAGTTGTGTGCTTACCCTTTCAGCAAATTGCTTTCACGCTTAGACTACATATATACCAGAGCACGTGTGTTAAAAATAGTTAGATAATAGTCTAAGATAGAGTTTAGCCTGTGTAGTAATTGTTATGTTAGTATAAAGTATAAGTATTCCCCCTTCAAGAGCTAGTGTAAGCATCTTTGAAAGTTCATTTAACGATTGAAGTTTTAGCTGTGAGTTTGCAAAAATGATGTCATTTACATGGAAGCAACTGCTTATGGTAATTGTGATGTGAATAGTCCCAACCAACTGTCTGCTAACTAACATCCAAAAGTGACAAAACGTATGGGTCACTCTGGCACATTGAACTGGCCAAAGGTCAATGTGTTTGAGCCTAGCCACACCTAGAGATCCTTTTTGCACCTGTCTCATAGGAGTCCCTGCATGGGATCCTCAAGCATTTAAAGGTTTAGTTAGTAACGAGACTCGACTGAATCTATTGGCTATGTTGCAAGAGTGCTGTTGCACTGTTGGCTTCATATTAAGACAACTTGAAGCCTGTTGGCAAGCAAAAATTATCAAAGTTCTTAAAGTTACCATACAGCCCTCAGAAGAATTAGATTTGTTAGGTTCCACCAATACCTCAGGTGGATGGATAATGTTTGAGGCCCTGACAAAAAGTCATTCTAACAAAGTAATGTAGCACTGAGCTGCAGTCAGTCCTATAGCTAATCTTGTTACTACCATTGAAAGTAAAGCCTTTATTTGTGGTGCAATCTCATAGGACAATTACCAAAGCGATTACCTAGTTCCATCTTCCTCATCTGTGGAGACAGAGCATGGAATTAGATTCCTGCTAATCCACAGAGGACCCTGTTATCTTGGGAAACTAACTTTATTCCACCCAAGTTTACATCAATTGTTGAATGTAACTAGCAAAATGAAAAACATCAAACAGTCAAAGCGAAGCCTGAATGAATTAAGGCCTAGCAACTCTAAAAAGGCTCGCTTGCTAGACTAAGGAAGGATTGAACTTAACATCCACGATGTTAAGTGAGCTTTCAGCCGATGTGAGTAGTGTGTCATGCAGTATTATGAAATCGAGCTGCAATTGACTTTTTGCTCTTAGCACAAGGACATGGTGGTGAAGAGTTTGAAGGCATGTGCTGCTTGGATCTTACTGATCATTCAGCTTCCATCCATAAGCAACTACAACAGCTACAGGATGGGTTACATGCCCTGAAGGAAGATAGTGACCCCATTGGAAGCTGGTTCGCCAGCTGGGGCATCACCGGATGGTTAAGGTCTCTTGTGCTAGAAGGGGGACGGACTTTACTTATAATGTTAATTGAGATGACAGTTTAAGTTGTGTGTTATCTTATCCAAAGCCTGGTTTGTGCAAAAAGAGAAAGGGGGAATTGTTGATATATTTTATATATTAGTAAAGGTCTGTATGCACAAACCAGCCTTTGAAATACGTCGTGATATTAAAGGCTAAAGTCCTTGAAACCTTCATGCAGAAGAGAGAGTAAAGCAAAACAATATCCTTGTGTGTAGGAGAAAAAATGTAAACTTGTGTGTACTAGCCAATAGTAGCTTGCTCTGCCCGCAGACCCTGTAGAACCCTATAAAAGGTGTGCTAAAGATAGAAATAAACGGCATTCACAATTACTTCTGTGAAGACTGGTGAACAGCTCGGGGGTCTTTCAACAATTATTAAATAAAGAGACATTAGCATGGCTTTGGGTTTTTTTTTTCTAAAGGATGTGTATTATTAGGTGCATTCACACAGGACATATAAAGACATCCAAATTACGAACTTTTGTGAGGGCAAAAGCCACTAAATCCAGCCTTTTCTTACAAAAAAAAAAAAAAGAAAAAAAAAAGAAAAAAAAAGTCTCATTTTAAGGTTGGGTTATTCTACCTAAAATTACATGGTTGTAATTTTTCAAATTTTCCTTCAGAGGTTTAAATTTAGCAAAAAGTAAGAAAATACTTTTTCTTTGCCTATGTCTCCCTTCTTCTAACCCAATCTGTAAATAATGCCTGAACATGAATGTTCATACATAGAGCATATTGGCACAGATCTGATTATGATTAAAAGACAGATATGGCTGAAGAGAAGGAAAATATAAGTTTAAAATATTGATTATTTAGATTATTTTAGCCATTAAAAGTATTGCAAAAAAGACGAGGGAGGGGATCTATTTCATCGATGTCCATGGTGTCAACTTGACGCCCTCTCTCATCTGTAACGATCAGCAGTAACGATTACCCCAAATTTGAATATTATTAATGCTACTTTTTTTTTTTTTTTTCTATCTGAAATCCATGAAATCGTCACTTTGGTGGCATTTTGAAATAATATGTGAATTTTACGCACCTTTATTTTTAGGTTTAAAAGGCTAAGTATCAAGTAACAAGTTAGGGGAGTATTTTTCGTATTCTACCCGTGAAATTAGCGCTAAAGTGGCAAGTGACTGAGGCAAGACAGCTGTCCCCACCATGTCTGGGGCACATGCAGGGGAGGGGGGGAGCAGACGGGCAGAGGAAACTGCCCGCTCAGAGCGCTGTCGCTGCAGCAGCCGGTGCTGCTGCTGGCTACGAGGCTTATTCAAATGTCGCCTGCTGCCTCTGTGATTCGCGGGGACCCAGCCCCCGTATGGTAATTTGGGGGGGTGGGGGGGGGCAGGTGTGTGGCTGTAGCGACGAGGGTAGAGGTGAAGGGGAGCTGGAAGGGAGGGGGCTCAGGCACTGCCCCTGAGTCAGATCAACTGGGCCAGAGAACTGGCATCGGCGCCTTACGTCCCGTCCCGCCGGGTTCGGTGCCATCAGGGGCAACGGCGGTGCCCAGAGAGGCGGCCGCGGGGGTAAGCAGCAGCAGCAGCACGGGGAGTGACGAGCGTGGGGCCATTGCCCTGCGCCACCAAGGCAGCCGGGGCAGGGAGGTGGCCAGGGCCGCACTTCCACGGGAGACAGACGCACCGCCGCACATTTGTACCGTGGGCAGAGGGGATGTAACATACCAATATATCCCTGCTCACCAAAACCTACACACACTCCCTGCTCTCCTTCTGCCATCTGCTACCTGTGCACACACCTGAACTTCGGCTAGACAGTCACTTCTGTGGGTCTGTCTGCATATATTACTACAAATTTATAGGGGAGCATGATGCATGTGAGCTAATTAAAAGCAGTGAAAATAATAAATTTTGCAGACTGAGTCCCCAACATCACTTGTAAATGGGCACTTCTAGATACATGTGTTGCCATACCATTATTCATAAAAATGTGCAAAAAAAGGTACCTACTTATATAAACTATTGCTCTATATGATAAGGTAAGAACTAAAATAATGGATTATAGTATCTGTTTCCGTGATTTTTTAATGTTTTATGGGTAGGCATCTGACCACTTTTTCTTGGGTGACATATATGAGCACTTTAGTGTAGGTCTTGTGCAGCTGGAGCTAGAGGTAGTGCTGGAAATACCATAAGAAATCCAAAGAAAGTATACATGTTGTGAAATAGGTCCTGAGCAATACAAATCAAATATGACATTCTGATCTTTATTTAAAAAAAAAAAAATATATGCATGGCAGTCTTGAGATAAGGGAGGTAATTTTCACCTTATACATTTATGCAGGTAAGTACTCCATGGTGTAATTAATTATCTATGCATGTACTTAGATTTATTTTTTTTAAGAAAAAAATGCGTATATGGTTGGGCATTGTTCTTATGGAAAACACTGCTCATTTAAAATATAATATTTCTGGAATTTAAAAGTAAAGTAATCTAGTTTTAATCATGTTTAAACTACTCTCTTTTTAAAATTAAGATTTTCCCCATAAAGGTAAATAGAAATGAGCTAGTATTGTTTTTAAATGTAATTCAAGACCTATGGATTTTCAGATAAAGATATTGTAATGATACCAGCAATATTTTAAAATAAACTTTAAAAATGCATTTTCAGTAGAGACTTAAGTAGTTCCTTTAAAATGACACGTTAACATGAATTGTAATGCATTTCATAAAGTAAGCAGTTAAGACAGAACGTACAAAATGTCTTCCTTAGAAAAAGCACTCCATACCTGGGTCTACACATTTTAAGATAATATTTTGAAATAAAACATTCCTGAAATCCAGAGATATATAAGTGCATTTACAGGTCGCAATTCTGCAATGAAATATTATAAATAATTTGAATCAATTCCCATTACATGCATTATCCATATTGACTCATACTTTAAAACAGTATTTTTTTTGTTTCCTAATATGGAATTAATTAGGTGGTCAAATTTCCAGGTTCGACCTATTGGTATTATTGCATAACATGACAATGATATATGTCTCTCCTTTTAAGACCTGATAAGCATGTTGTAGACCTTTATTTGCTTTATTAGCTTTGTGCATATTTTGTAACCTTATAAAAATAGAAGCGGGGAGGAAACTATGTATAAAGGCACATACACATCAGTCAGGCCAAAAGGGAAAGGGGAGGGGAGAAAAGAAGGGACAAAAAAAGGAAGGAAAGTTCAGAGAAAAAGCAATAACATTTAACTTTCGGTTGATTTAAAAATGCAAATATAACTTTACATGCACATCAATATTAAAAATAATACACGGTGGAACCAACAAGATGAGGAGGAGGGGAAGGGAATGGTGGAGAATGGCGGAGAATGGTGCAGCGGTGAAGCCCTGATTATGCATAGGGAGCCGTCTGGAGCAGCTTATTCTGAGACAGGCTCTTTTTCGTGCTGCGTCACCTCCGGTCCCAGCCGGTGCACCCCAGGCTTCTGTGCCTAACTTATATTTGTTTCTTTAGGGTTTTTATTGTTGTTGTTTATGCTGTTTGGTGGAGGGGAGGATGGGAGAACGGATTGTTTGTTTCATTAATTGCAATCTTCATTAATAGGGACGATCGTTCCAGGAATCTTCAGTCTCTTCTCCAAGCAGTAGGATTTGCATATTTATTTAATGCCCTAATTTCTCTGATGTATGCAAATGTAGCCGGACGTACAGTAAACTTCAAGCTGACGTCAATTAATATGACCTTGCTGTTAAACCTTGAACGTGAAGCTAGGATGGGGGACGCGACGGTGGTGCATAGCCAGAGCCGCTTCGAGCCGAGTCTCATCGGACTGTGCTGGGCCACTCCAGAGCAGCAGCCGTAGCGGGGAGGTGGCCGGACTGCCGGTAGGCACTGCCCGCAACAGCGTTGGCTATTTGGCTCCGCTCGTCGCTTTGCGGTACTGATCAGAGCCCCTGCCCAATAAAATAAATATATATATATATAAAAAAAATAGCCTACCTGGCCCGCCCTCTCTCCCTACACAGAGGCAAAATAAAGCCCACCCTCTCGGTGCCCTATCACCGTCCCCGGGAACGCCGCCACTCCTCTTCATCAGGTGGTGAGCGGGAGATAGAAAACACCGATCAAGACACAAAACCTCCCACCCTCCCAGTATTGCACAACACACGCAGTACAGGAAAATCACAATTTTGAATGACTATCGATACAGTGTTAGCAGTTTTGTGTAAGGGATTCACTGATATCAGTGCCGGTTTAAGGAAGAAGAGGCAGAAAATGAAAAAAGTTGCTAGGCTGTGGACAAACCATTCCCTCCTACAGACTATCTGATCTGCAAGTCAAAAGTACTCTCCTGTGTTTCTGCTGATTTCTCCCATTTGGCAAGAGAAGCGGTATTAAAGGGCTCTCAGATATCTGACTATAGAAAGTTTGCTTTGTTACCAAGGTAGAAAAGGGTAGATGTGAGCAATTTTTAAAAGATGTCTCATCTATATCTTCCCCTGCACACTTTTTCCCTTTAGAAACACCTCTGTTTATAATGATTTGAGAACTTTTAGCTCTAGGGGAATTTTCACTGGTGAGGCTGTAGAATTAAATGCAATTGACGTTTTGAAAATGAATGGTAGTCTTTGATAGGATCTAAATTTTTTGAGTTTGTTTGTTTTGTTACCATTCCAGAACATCTCTTTAGAACTTGACACAGTCACTCTTAGAGCAAAACAGCTGTAAGCCAGCAGCTGCACACATGCACACACACGCTTATACCCACACACACTCGTGCACTGTTTCTTTATTCAAACATCTTGACTAAACTTAAATGGCCAAGCAGGGGAATGGAAACATGAGTGTATTTCTGATTGAGAGACTGATCCAGGCTTTTATAAGTCCTCTCAGCAGTTTTGTGTAGCCAGGGTTTGCCCTGAATTTTGTTATTTTAGTCTGAGATTGCATTTTTATTCTTAGACAGTTCTGTTGGTCTGCCTTGTCCCCAGGAGCTGCGTTGACAGGAGAATCCATGGGTGCTGTGCGTGTCTGGGCTGTGACAGGGGCTGTGAAGGGCCATGGCCAGGACAGGATGGCTGTACTGTTGTCCTTGGTAGTAGCTGGTAGGAAATCCATGCCTCTGCAGACTGACTACTTTCTTTCTGGACTCACACTCTGGATGGGATTCCCATATATTTATATATATGCACCATGCACATATGACATAATATGTATCTATATATATATGCACATTTTTTAGTATTGTCCCTGCCCCAATACCTTCCCTGACATATTCTTCACACATGCTCACACTCCTTGACGCCTGTCCACATGACTACAACACAGCACATGGAAAAAACGCCATGTGTGGATGTCATGCAGTCACCTCAGGCAGGGTCAGGCTGTCTGGCAGACTCCCAAACCTCTAGCCCTCCCCAAATCCTCTCTGAGGCTCATCTGTCAGCACCTCTGCCCTGTAACCACCCCTGCCAACCCATCAAACGTTGAGCACAACTCCATTACTGTGTCTTCCCGGGCGCATACCAGAGAGCCAGAGATAATACCAGAGATAATTATCACTAAGCCCAGCACAATAACTATTTTAATCCGTGCCCCTCTACTGTGAAAGAGGAAAAAAACAGGTATTAAAACCTCAAAAAATTCTAGGGACTAGATCTACATGAAGGCTTCTACCCCAAGAGATATTATGTATTCAAACAACATGGCTACTGACTGCTTTATCTTAATACAGAATAAATACACCCAACAATCAGTACAGGTTTTTCCACTTTTTCTTGCCCCACGTTGGGCGCCAAAACTGTATCTGTCTTAGTTTAGGGCAAATTAGGGAAGAAAACTCCAAATGGGGATTTCCCCAGGGAAATGCCCCTCCCCACCAACTGGTCTGGGAAAAGGAAAAAAAAAAAAGAAATTCTTTGGAGAGAAGTGGAAAAAGCTGCTTATTTAACAGAAATTGAATAATATTAAATAATAAAACCTCTTGCTGTTCGATGGGATGGCAAGTCTAGGAAGAAAAGTCCTTTTCATGTGGTGTAGCTCGGCTCGCTCAGGTTCTTATCAGTCCTTTCGGCGCTGGAAAAGTGCCGAGGCCCAGGCCCCGGTGGGCCAAAGGCGTGAGCTCCCGGGGTTTGGCTGGGTGTTCAGTCCAGAGCAGGTTTGCACAGATCCAAAAAAAACCAAAGGTCCAGGGAACTCTTCTGCCTCAGCTAGCTAAAACTAACTAAAAGCCAGAGAGAGAAGCTGTCTTGCTGTCTGTTTGTGATGCAGACACCACAGTCCAGGAGCGGGATGTGGGGGAGTGATGTTTTTCCTTAACACAAACTGCACGCTTCTTCTTCCTCCTCTCTTGCTCTCAAAGCCAGTGTTAAAGGTGCAGAACTTAATATATAACATAAACCAGACGATTGGGGATACCAGTATCATAAAGTCACCCCAGGACAGCCGTCCTGCCTCCCTCTCTTGTGCACCCCATCTCTGTCCCATCACCTTCTGTGATCAGACACACCCAAACTTCTCTGAAGGCACCATGCAGCTCTTTGCCTAGTTCCTGCACTCTAAAAAGAGCTGGTGTTTTCATGGGCAAGGTGTTGGTTATGTGCCACTGGTTTTGAACCTGAAGCACTGAATGAGAAGGAAAAAAAGGAAACCACAAAAAATTTAAGAAAGTCTCCTTCCAGCAATCACTGTGTTGATGATAGGTCACACTACAAGTTTGATGATAACAAATTGAAAGGGATTCTTTTTGTGGTTGTTATTGTTGTTGACTGGTTGATCAATTTTAACAAGCTACACAAAATGGTAATATTTCCAAAACCAGGACCCAGAAGAATCACTTCTTCAGAAGTAGGCTGGAGGAGAACACCTTAGAAAAACTCAACCATTTGGTGTTTACAAAGAAATGTGTGTTCCTTATCTAGGAATATGTAGCTATTGCTTTTCTTTAGACGAGGCATTTCTAATTTATTCTGTCTGACAAAATGGGACTATGAGAGATTTTGGTGTAAATTCATTATCTCTGGCAATGCATAAGCATATAGTAGGAATTGGAAAAAAACATGGCAATGGATGAACAAAAGGACTTCATCAGCAACAAAAGTGTTGGGAAAACTGGTTGAATTTTCAGAGCACATCCTCCTCAGCAGAGAGGGCTGGACTAGACCTTGGCCAATCTGTCTCCCCTTCGCCAAAAGAAAACCTTGTAGAGCCTCACATGCAACACTTCACTTTCTACTCCGGGGCTTAGGAAGCAATATGAAAAAAAAAAAAAAAAAGAAAAAAACACCCCAAAACCACACCCTTTTGCCTCCCCTTCCTTTTCCTTTATGAAAGTTTTCTAATTCTTTTAGAACTAATCGTGCAAGAATTACACCATGGAAATAAGTGGCACTTTTAAATAGAGATCACAAGGAGAATTATCTGAATTTCTGGAGATATGGAAGGACCTGCTTTCTGTGCTTTAAAGGGGTCTTTACCATGGTGGGAATCTTTGTTTTCTATTAGAGATTCATTCAAAGTGGTGGACATTATTCACTGTAGTTAATAAATCCATATGCCTTTGTGCTTTGCGGGCCACTTAATTGTAAGCAGGCATTACTGGGTTGTCCAAAATGTAGCTTGATTAAAATATGTATCCCTTTGAGGAGGGGTGATTTAATAAATGTTTCACGAGGTTATACTTATTCTCAACTTGTCCGGGGTGGCAGGGCCAGGTGCGATGTGTCCGGCATAGCTCAGCCCGACTAAAATGTACACATTTTTGAGGGGGGGAGGCGGCAGAGGTGGCGGTCTGCGCCATGCCGCGGCTATAGGTGCCGCTGCCCCGAGCGTCCGGAAATGGCTGCTGGGGCACGGCACAGTCCCGGCCGCTGCTGCCTCCAGCCCTGGCGTGGGCCCTCCGGGACGCCGGTAGGCAGAGAGCGTAATTGAAGAAAGCGATTTATACAACGGTGCTTTTAGTCCTCCATCTCACCCACCCACCAAAACACCCACCCACCAATTAGCATACCTCTCCAAGAACAATTTTAGCCCAGGATTCATGAAATGGGGGAAAAAACTTACCGTAAAATAGAACTCAGTTACTTCGTAATAAATAATATGCTTTAAAACTAGAGCTGATGTAATCAACATGATGCAAAAACAGTGTTATAATTATTTGCACATACAACTTTTGATATACTAAGAGTTTTGTAAATATAGATAATGCCTTTCTAATGATCCTGATTTCAGGACATCAGTGATGTAAAAGACATGGAAATTCTATCAAGAACATACTGGTTTAAATGTGTTTAACATGTTTTGAACTGAAGGGTAGATGGAGCCTCCATCTCCTTTTCATGAGACTGAAGTATTAAAGTAACTGGAAACTTACAGTATGCAAATATCATATATACCTCTGTAGCTTTCAGCATCTATATTCAGCAGTCCCAAATATTCTTAATTTTTTTTCATGATAGGTCTCCACAAATAATTATGGAATTGGGGGTTTTTGTTAATAATTAGGTCCTGCCAATATAAATTACCACATTTAACCCTGCAGATACTGGAGTACATTACTCGTATCTGTTTTATGTCAGATCATCTGTGGGAAATGTGGCTAGCTATTTCCCTGTTTAATCTACAGTCAAGCATTTTAGTAATTTATTCAATAATCTCCAAATATTGGTATACACACCACCTCCTGAATGCACATGCATTTATATATTTACATACATTTCATGAACAAGAACAGTGAAATAATTTAAATTATGAACCTTTGCCTTTTTCATAGCTATTTTTCAGATTTAATCAATGCAGGAAGACCACAGGAAATGACAATCAGGATAAAGAATGGTATTTTTATTTTTTTGTATAATAATAAATGTCAGGTGATAGAACATGTTCTTTAACAGTGCATAGTGTATTCATGTGAAATTACTGAATGTGGGTTTTTTTTTCTTTTCAAAAATTTTGCATTCTTGATAGTCCACCTAATCTTATTTTGTACTATGGATATCCCTTTACATACCATATGCTCAGCAAAACAGAAATATAGTCTGCAGCTGCCTGTAAAATTCAGTTGTGGTCACAAAATAATCTATAAGACACTTTAATTAGAAGGTAAGCCAGTCAAATGACTTACCTGGCTGAAAGGAAAGGGATATTATGCAGGAAATTCTTGCCTGTATTGTATTGGTGTGATATTTTAAATTTGAGTCCTATTCTAATTTAGTAGGAAAAGAGTATTCATATAATGCTATACAGTTATATACTTCATAGCAGTTTAAATAGGGTTCCTATGAATATTCCATACAGAAGATGAGGATACCATCATTGGAACAAGTATCTGTAGCAATTACAAAATCATAACTATTATTGTTTAAAATAAATAGAGACTGCTTGTTCTTTAAAAATACATGGAGGATGTTTCTTTACATCATGGCCATCTGGAGACCTATAAAAAATTACAAAAGCATGGCAATCACATACCAATTTAAAGGCTACTAATGAGCATTTATTTGGAAGGCAGGAGAAAAAAATAAATGGTTGAATTCCATATCTTCCAATATGCAGATCACTCTAAAGTGATTTTGGGAAAAAAATAGCAATTTCTGTATAGATTTTTTTTAATATTCACAATAAGCAAATATTTTTTGTGCAGTCTTACTGGGCACCATTTGATCTCAAGGCCCTTCTAGATGACTGAAAGTTAGAAAATTTAATTTTCAATATGGCTAATGAACAGTTAGGTTATAATTTTCATGTTGGCTCTTTTGTCTTTCTGAGGCTCTAATGATCATTCAACAAAATGTGCATTGCAGTTACTTCTTAAGTCAGCGTGTGAGTAAGGTGGTTGTAAAAAGAGAGCTTGATGTTTTAAAGGCATATTTTGCATCTTTGAAACATAGCAATGCCTTGCATTTAACTGGAAATCCTGACATGGTAACATGCTTTAATGTATGCATTAATGTGTACATGTGTCTGTGTTAATATGTATTATATATAGAAATATCTGTATAAGCATAGACATACATACACATACACAAGGAATACCTGAATCTTCATGCCTCTGAAAATGCAATGCATAAATTCATAATCCTATTGGATGTAACATGCCTAAACCACTAATACTGCTGCCTTTAGCTATTGCAAGAAAAAACATCTTTCAAAAAACCAACTTCCAATTTAGAGAAGCTCATTAGAATTTTACATATTAAAATGATCATGTGCCTTTAGATATATCAGATGTCTAATTGTCAAGCACAGTAATAAATAGTATAGTGTTATAAGAATTCTAACCATTTTATGCCAAACTGTATAATCTGTAAAGAACACTGGCATAATTAGCTCATACATGTGGATACTAAATGCAAAAAGCAAGCAGGGAACAGAGCCTGTGTGAAGCTAAGTCACACAGGCTTCTCACTCTGGCCTGGGAAAGCATAAGAAGGAATCCAAACAGTCCTTGGTAAAGGACAACAATCTTTGCTGTTGTTGTTTAGGAAACAGTCAAGGGGTGGTGTTCCACTTAACCAATGATGGTGCATGTGTTGATTTAATGACCAATGAGAGTTTTAGCTCTCAGACCTTCTCAAACATGTGTATAAAAGAAAATTAAGAATAATAAACTTTGCTCTCTTGGACAATGCAGCTAAAGGAGTCAATGTCGTACTTCTCACCGTTCCTAACATAGTGCGACAAATACATCTCTCATATACCAAGCACTGGTGGGAAATTGTAGTGTTTCCTTATACCAGAGTATCTAACACACATTTTTAAAAAAATGCTCAATTTCAGGGGCTGATAATCTGAAAGTACAAATAAATGGTCTTATTAGTAAAATGACTACTGATTTCAGGATTTGGCACATTAATAATATTTGTGTGTTACTTCTTGGTAGCAGTATTAATTTTGGACCTTGTCTGATAAATTGATTTCTTTTTTTCATGCTTTTGTATCATTAATCTATCATAAAAAATGGACTGGTTTATGCAGATGTAATTTTACAGTGTAGCCACATATTATATATATATATATGTATGTATGTATGTATGTATGTATTTAAATGCAAATACCTATACACATGTACTTAATCCTACATATGTATACACAGTTCTCCTGTGTACATACAAGCACACATATGCTTTATTATGTGAGCAGGCTATACAGTCAGTACAGAACAAGAATTTCAGTTCAACTTCATGCATTTAAATATTTCTCCTTAAAAATAGTAATAACGCAAACAGGTTAATTTACAAAGAAATCTATTTAAATGCAGTGAAATGTATTCACTATAACTGTACAGGAACATAAAGCATGATGCATTACATTTTATTTTACACTTTAAAAGAATAGTAGCAGCATGAATTTCAAGCAAGAATTCCTTTAGAAGTGTAGAGTAGTTCATATTCTCTGTGCTGAATTCTTCAACATGCATCTTATATTGACCACAGTATGTATGAGCTTTTGAAATACATTTATTAATTTCAACAGTAAATACTGTGGATCTCAGTCTGGAGTTTAATTGTATCATGTATAGTTGAGAGACCATTATTTTTTGCACTTTGGACTTAGAAAAATTCTCTACAAATTATAATGTTAAATAATTTAAAGTATAATGTGGAGGAGAGGTGAATTGAGAGACTTAAGTCTTTAAACGGTACATAATTCATTCTAACAGTTTAGAAAGACTTGCCTTCATCAATTTCTTGAGTAATATAAGCAGCATTCCAAATAAACACAGAGGAAAATGTGTTGCACAGTTGTCCCGGTGTAAATACCTGCAAATCACTATAGACACAAAACATAACCGAGTTGTGAAGCCATTAAAAACACATCACAGCAGGGCAAATTGTCAAAGTAGTTATACACTGACTACTGTGTAATGCAGATCGGATCCCCAGACTCAGAAAGCAAGGCACCACTTTAATATATAACAAAGTGCTTCACATCTCTCTGCAGAAGCAGAGGCTACCAAAAGAGAAGTGCAGGCAAAGACGTTCCACAGATCTGAAGTGCTTTTATCTATCCTTAGAGAGAGGATTCTTCCAGTCTTTGGATATTAGAGCAATCTATACTAGCAAGAAGGAAGGTAAAGGCAGCTGATGGATTTTCCTGCAGTCGGGAGCAACAGAGGGCTTAGTCCCAGGCTGCTGCTGCTTCTGCTGTGGCTGGCAGGGGCAGATCGCTGATCACTCATGCATATCAATAACCATGCATACTTGAAATTTCTCATGACATCATCATTAACTTTGTCTCCTGCAGTCCAGGACCTCTGATCTTGCTGGGCTGGTTCACATTTTGGCACTAAAGGTCCTCCAATTATGACACTTTTCTCCTTTTTTCAGACCGGAGGCAGCAGCAAGCCAGCAAGACTGCTTCCCAGTTCTAGCAGTCCTGAGAAAGCAAGGGTCTCCCCCCTGCATAACACACATACATTCAAGATATTTACAGTCAAGTTGCCAACATTTGGTAAAAATCTCTATACCATGCATAATCTGAAGGGATCAGGAGCTGGATCCTCAAATCATCTTGTCACTTTTTACTGAAATGCGATTTTTTTTTTCTTCCTTACACTGCACTGAAAATTGCTGATGGTTTTACATCTTTATAGAGTCTAAAGAGTTTTTCATGAGGCTGAAGCAATTTATAATGCAAATAGAAGCTTGTGAAGGGATGAATGCTTTTTCAGTCTTATCACATCTTGATACACCTTAATAGCTGGGTTTTTCTGATATTAACAGATGAATTGCTGGCTATCCCTGCTGGAAATTACTGACTGAAAGAAAAAGTTTGGAATAAACTTTGAAGACAACAGACCTCTTTTGGATGTTATTAACTGAGCATGCGCATGTGCACACACATACACATCAGGTCACAATTGCATAAAAGGATGACTATTTTGAAGCAGCAGTGGTACTATTGGAGGAAACTGCACATCTATCAAAAAAATTTGGATTCCAGCAAGGAAAGGTAGAGGGAAGTGAGTTGTTATCTTTGGTTATCTAGCTGTATGAGTGTTTTGGTCTTCATAAAGCTAGATAACCGAAAGTAAAAACTCCTTCAAGATCATCATACACCATGTGAAAATGAAAGACTACTGCAAGACACAGTAAAAAATAACCCAAACAAACAAACAAAAAAAACAACCAAGAAAGGTCAGCAATTCTATTGAATCAACATTTTTATAGCTAAAGGTGAGAGTGGAGGGAATTAATAGCATACTTCGTCCAAAATATGAAATTGTCAGATTCTAAATGCTGCAACAAGGAAATGGTACCAATGGTAAACATTGCATGTGCAACTATTGATGTTAAATAAATAAAGAGAAACCTAGACCAGTTGATGTTTAACTGAGCTGAGATTATTTTTTTTTTTAAAGTTATTTGGAAATGCTGTTTCATTTTGCAAAATTATTCATTGCAATTAAATGGCTTTAAAAATAAAGCTGGTAGTTGGTTAGGGTGATGATGATAGTTGCTGTTGGTGGTGATGATACAGTGGGACTGAACTGGAAAAATCAGTCTGCATTAATCTTAGACAAAGCATTGAGGGATTTATTTCAAATAACATGAAACCAGGCTTTTAAAAAAAGTTTACATCAAAGTGTAGGCAAGCTTAACAATTTATAGCTACTGAGAACTTGGTGCAACTGCACAAGGATGAAAAACGTGATGGCTGATTTTTATTCTTCTGTTCAAAATGCAAGCACAGATGCTTCTCAGTTCTGAGAACGTTTCCTTGAGGAGGCTATTGAAGCAGAAGGACATGATGGAGATAAGATCCCCTCCTACCTTGTCAAAGTCTTTAAAATGTTCTGTCTTACTCTGTGCCTAGCATTGGAAATGAAAGTGACATTTACTCAAAAAATCCACGTGTGCCTCCTCTTTTTGTTTAAGGATGATCAGGTCTATCTAGGAAACAGTTCTGGCATCCCAAACTGAAATAATTAGGACGTATATAGACCTGACAGAAACAGGAAGGGGGTGGGAAAGCTGACGGTCTATCTTGCCTAATTGATTCTGTTAAACGACATGCAGGAGATGTGAACGGCTGGGCACTCCCATTCCCACGCTCAGGGCAAGTGGCAATTCCATGCCTCAGTAGCTGGTGACAGACAGCTCTGCTAGGGGCTGCAGAATGAAAAAACCCTCAAGTGCACTGTACCGAACTCATCTTCATCTTCTGGCTGTCTACAGTGAACATATATATAGGTCGGGGAGAAGAAAGAGTCTTTGGGACCACCCCAATGAAGGAAAAGCCCTGTGCTTTGGCCCTGTAGGGTCCATGCATGAGGATTCCATTCCAGAAAATGAGGAAGCTGCAGGCAGAGCTGACAGGGGCCTGTGCCTGCTACCCTCCCACCCAAGTTCACCCAGTGTGGGTCCTGGCCATCCTTGGCAAGCTTGAGGGTTACCCAGGCTGCTAGCTTCGCAGAGAAGGGGCACATCACCCTTTAACAGCTTTTTCAACTGAGTTCAACTGAATTAAACCAAGGATAAGCAGAAACCTTGGTGTTGGAAACTGCTTGCTGACCTGGTGTGGTAATTTGGCATTTAGGGAAAGAAGTGGGAAACACCCATGGAAGTGATTTCTATGAGAGAGGATGCTGGGAGTTTCTTCTCTGCTTGAGATCAGGCCAATAGCTGGCCAGTTCTGAGAACTGACAGCATTTTGCACCACTGAAAAGTGAGTTCCCTTTTGTGAATAGCACCTTTAAAAAACCCAGGCCCAGGAACTTCTCTGTTTTTCTTTCCGGCCTTGAAAAGTAGCAGAACTCTGGTGTGGTTGGCCTGCTCCCCCACAGCCTGTGTGGCCTGGCGGGGGGGGGCTGAGCCAGAGCCCAGCAGCTTCCAGGCGGAGGATGGAGGCTGTGGGGAGCCCGGCCGGGCCCAGGCCTGGCCATATGGATGCTAACTATGAGCAAAGGCAGATAGCACAGTGCTTGTGGAAAAGCAGGCCACATAACTTTCTCAGTCTCGCCTGAGAAAGTGGCCTGGGAAATCATAAGGAGGAATTAAAACAATCCTCAGAGATAGAAGACAGCCTTGCAGGTGCTGTTTGTCAGTTTCTTGTTTTCTTACAAGAGAAGGTCGAGGGGTGGCGTACACCACTGACCAATGATGGTGATGTGTTAGTTTACTAACCAATAAGAGTTTTACCTTTCTGTACTTTCGTGTATCGGTCTATAAAAGAAGATCTGAGGTAATGAACCTTGGAGGAACTCTCCTGTTCAACTCACAAGAGAGTGTGTTGTTCTTCTCGCTGTTCCCAATAGAGCGACACGCTCAGGCTGTTCTGTGGCAGTGGCTTCTCCCGTGACCCCCTCAGGGTCCCGTTCTGGCAGGGTGGCCAAAAGTCTTCCTGGGGGAGGCCCCTGAACAGCTGTTGACACTCACTGACAACCCCCGGCTTTGGCCCACACAGACAGCTCCAGGCCGAAAACCATCTGCTCCCTCCCTGTGTCTGCTGGGTTGAAAGAGACACCTGAAATCTGACAGCGTGACTGTCTGCCATGGCTTGGGCCAGATTTAACCCCTTCACTACACAGATGAGACCTGCAGACCTTGTCCCTCTCTCCAAGGAGAGAAAAAGACGGGAGCGATTGATATATAAAAGACAACATGAAACATCAAGGTCAGTAAGAGTGTAGTGGTTTAGATTTGTCAATTCCGTTTCCCGGCCAACACACCAAATAAATGTCGTGGTTTTAAAGCAGTAACTAAAAAAAATTACTAGAAAACTTACTTATTTCTTGCTGTGAGATGTGGATTAGAACAAGAGCAAAACAGGCTTAAAACTTAAAAGGAATAAAGAAAGTTTATTAACAAAACTACAAGAATAAGAAACCGGAATAAAATCTCCAGAAACTTGCCTCCACAGGCAAAGGGTTCCAGGCTGCTGGAGCCTCTTCAGCTGGCCTGTGGACTTTGTCCTCCTGTAAAATGACTGTGCAGCTGAGCGTATCAGGCATTCCATGTGCTTCCGAATGCTTTGGTCTGGTGGGTGACGGCATGAGTGCTCTTCCTGTGGCGTGGTTGAATACCACTGCTCAGGGCATCATTGTTCACCTAGGGAACATTGATTCAGATTTCCTGGGGTGCATTTCTGCCATGGGTTCCATGCTCACCCCTCCTGTTCCTATCCCTGCGGGACCTGGATTTGCTCACCTTGTGCCTTTTGAGTCTTGTGTTTACAGAGCTGAGAACCAGCTGTGGGGAGATGGTGGCTTAGGGTTCCCTGGACCTCCCTGGGTTCACGGACTGCTGTTCTTACAGCCAGGGATCATCCTGAAAGGGTCTGCACCCTGTCCATCCTTGGTGAGATGCTGTCAGAGATTAGCTTCCACGGGTTTTTGACACTGGCATGGACATCACGATTGTCAGGTTTGCTGACGGGCCCCCAGAGTGACCCTTGGACCCGATGCTGACACAGTCTATGCAAAGAAGAACTTGCGACTGACTCTTTGTTCAGCAGATTCTGTTGTCCTTTCTCATAATAGACTAGTCACCCTCCGTGACTTGATGCAGGAACAGTTGGATCATGGTGATCTGGAGCTTCGACCAGTCCCTGGGACATTCCTGTTTTCTGTATCAAGAAGAAGTCTGGGAAATAGAGGTTGCTACAATACCTCCAGAAAGTTCATGCTATGATGGAAAGCATGGGGATGTTGCAGGCTAGCATGCCTTCACCTGCCATGCTTCCTGCTGATTGGCTAGTCCTCATCGTGGATCTGAAGGATTGTTTTTTACGATTCTTTTGCATCCCAATGACAGACTGAAATTTGCCTTTCTGGCTCCAGCTATCATTAATGCTGAGCCCACACAGAGATATCAATGGAGATTTTGCTGTAAGGCATGCGAAAATTTGCCGGCATTTGCCGATGATATGGGGCTGCAAGTGACTCCAGAAACAACCTCCTTGAAATTATTTGAGGGTCAAAATAATTTTTGGGACGAACAGTCCCGCATCTGGAGGTGCAATTATTTTTTTTGCATTCAGTGCAGACACTGCATGAATGATGTCCAGATATTAATGGACTTGTACATGGTTGTGTCCCTATATGGGATGGACCATGACACAACTGTCTCCCTTGTTTGGTCTATTAAAGGGGGACTCTGATTTTAAAGTCACCTCTGACACTGACCCCAGAGGCACAGTAGGTGCTGGAGGAGGTTCTGCGAGCAGTTTCTGCTCATCAAGTTTATTACATTTATCTTTCCATTGATGTCGCTGTTTTTTTTCATTGCCACTCCAGATTTGCATTCCACAGGTATCATTGGCCAATGAAAACACTGGAAAGGCCATTGCTACCTGGAAGGATGGATCTGAGTGGCAGGTTTTAGAGAGTCATGAGGTTGGATCAGCCCAATTGGTGGAATTACAGGCTGCTGTCATAGCATTTCAGAAGTTCTCCCAGGCACCTTTCAATTTGGCCATGGATTCTGCCTCCGTGACCAAATTGAGAGTCATCCATGAGCAGGTGTTGATGTTTTCACTTTTATTTTTTTGGTTTTTTTTGTAATAACAAAAGGGTGAGATATCACCCTGAAATTATAGCCCTCTGATTGTATGGAGTATTGTATTTTCTTATTATTTTTCCTTTCGATTGTTTATAATATTGCTAGTTTCTTTGTTCATTTTTCTTTTCTTTTTGTTAAAACCAAAAAGGGTGAGATGTCGCCCTGAAAACTCAGCTTCTGAGCTTGCTGACATAATTTTCTAAGACTTTCCCAAGACAGTAACTGTAAACATAGAGATAGGTATACATTCCTTCTGTTACACGTCTTGTGATGGACATCTCTCATGGCCAGTGCAGTGGGAAAGTGTTATCCTGACCATCCAATCCCTGGCCGTGGTCAGAAACCTATAAATCTTGGGAGGAAAAATAAACTTGCTCTTCCTTTCACCACACCTCAAGCTGTGTCTGTGTGATCTATTCAGCACCAGCAGCAACAGATGAGGAGTAAGGGCAAGTACAATACAAGGACACCTGGTCAGACAGGGACATTCCTCAGTTCCAGCTGCCTGCTACTGCCTTTTCTAGTTCAGTGTTCTATCAACAGTCAGGGTAAAGCTACATTTCTAAAATGCACCCTGACTAATGTTGCCTCCCCAGTATCAAGGCCTTGCTGAGTTTTTTCTTTCATAGGTAACCAGCAGTGGTTCCAACAGATCTCAGTTGCTCTTTCCTAGGGCTCTGCCATAGCCTCATAATGAGGGCTAATTTTTCCATGCTAGACTTTTTTCTTTAATTACCTCTGAAGCAGTATTTGATACAATGGAAATGCTGATGGTTAGTTGCTGCATCAATAGTAGATTTACAGCATCTTCTAAGAAGGAGCATTCTGAAAATTATCTTTTGCTTGTAATGTTATTCAGTTGGTTGTTTTTTTGTTTTTTTTTTAATCTGGGCTACACCTAAATAGAGGTATTTGTAAAATAACTTATAGTAGAATGGCAAACACACATGTAATGTAGACATAATCACAAGATACACAGAGTTCAGGGCAAGATTGAGCTTCTTCCTCCAGGTGTAGGTGGCTTGATGTGAGAACATAATTTTCAGTTCCTTAATGTGGTAGAAAAAAGCTGAAGTAACATTCCTAACATTGGAAGGTAATGGTGAACTGATATTTATTCATTTATCCTAAATAATGTTTATTTAAACATCTATGCTAAAGTGCAATGTGATAAGAACACAGGTTATCTTCATTTGATTAATGTCTTGTACACTATTATGGCTTTGATGATGCTGAAAACTGTGAGTAAGGGCACAGCAGTGAGCAGGATCACCAGCCTCCTCTGATACAGAAAAACTAAGGACACTGCCAATATAAAATATTTTGGTAAGGAACTGCCTTTTGTTTAGCCTTTCCACGTCCAGTTTTTGTATCAGTGTGGAGAAAATAGAAACTTGATCAAAATGAACTTTATAAATGAATGACTATGAGAAATTATCAATATTTTGTCCTGTTTTAAGTCTAAGAGGTGTTTGGGGGAAAATAATATTTCATGCTTTGGTTCAAAGCTTGGTCAGTGTATCTTTGGACTTGAATAGTATCAGCATTTGGCCCTTTGTAAAGAACCTGTATGGTCTTGTCCTGGTTTAGGGCAAATTTGGGAAGGAACCTCTGAATTGGGTCCCTCCAGAAAGCAAATTCAAGCAGCTCCTCCCCCAACTGGTTTGGGAAAAAGATTTCCTTAGAGAAAAGTGGAAAAACATGTTTGTTTAACAAGCAAAGTATTCTCAAGCATGAAAAATAAATAATATTAAACAATAAAACCTCTCAGTTCTGAAGAGATGGAAAATTAAGAAAGTCCTTTTCATGGGTGTAGCTTGGCTCCCTCAGTCTCTTATCAGTCGCTCCGGTGCTGGAATGCAGTGTCCCAGGTCCTGGTGGGCCACAAGTGTGAGCTCCCGGTGTTTTTCTGGGTTTTCAGTCCAGAACAGGTTTAAACAGTTCCAGGAAAGAAGAAAAACACCACAGTCCAGGGAACTTCTCTGTCTCAGCTAGCTAAAAACTAACTAAAGACAAAGGAGAGCTCTGTCCTGCTGTCTGTCCATGCTGCAGACAACAGCAGTCCAGAGAAGGAATGTGGAGGTGTCAGTGCAGTTTCTGAAAACAGTGTGTTTCTTGTTCCCCCTCTTCGCTCTAGGAACCAGTCTTAAAAGTGCAGAACTTAATATCCAGCATCAACAGAACAGGCAATTTGGGATACAAGCATCATAAAGTCACCCCAGGACAGGTCTGACCAGGATCATGTTAATTCCAAAACAAACTCTATGCAAAGACAAAGTGGCTTACATTTGCTTTTTGAAATCAGAATTTTTAAGAGACATTTTTTCATATAAATTACATTTATTGTTATTAATGTCAGTTGTCTGAAAGGGATGTTAACATAAAAATACTCTGCTATCATTGCCATATAGAATATTATCTTTAGGAAACGGAGTTGGGGGTGTTATAAAATAATATCATCATGATAATATCAGTAATAGTTTAATGTAATTGGAATCTAATACTATAACCTTGTATGAGAAAGCTGAAGTCAGTAACAGAAAACCTGCACAATAAAGATAGAATGTACGTGTGATATTTTTTCTCACCTAAACCAGCAGCAGTTGTGGTACATCAAAAAATGTAAAATTAACACTTGTACAAATATAAATTATTGGTTTTAGATGTTTTTTGTCATAGAAAGCAATTTTTATTGAAGCATTGTAGAATTCTCTGTAGATGCATAGAAAAGTATAACCTTGTTGTGCTACCACCTGAAATGGAAGTGAAGCTAATTCTTCACTTATTTTTCTGTATTAAATATTTGCTTCAAAAAAGACCATTAAAGCCTAATTTTCTGTGACTGTAATTGATATAAGCATATATTATATAGGTTATTATTTAGTTAATTACTAAGGATTTTATGAGCTACCAATATTTTACCAGTAGCCATAAATATATTGTTGAAAATATATGAATAATAATTTATATCTTCCTCTAAATCTACATAATTCTTACATGGCATAAATCAGTGTCATATGACAGCTATGTAGATTATCTTTTCACTTTAGAAACACACATGAACAGAATTGACATATGACCTTAAACTTGTTTATGTGTATGCATATGTAAGTTTAAATCCTTAAAAAACTATAAACTATACGTCCATGTGCACTTTCATTAAATGAGTTCACTACACTCCCAGCAATCATAAGCTTTACCACATTTGCCTCAAATAGATTTCATGTGCTAAAGGAAGATGCGTAGTATGACTAAGTTAACAAGAGTGAGTTACCTCTGTCACCACTGTGTGTACACCGATGTGAGAAATGAGACTCACCTTTTTGAAATTTAAAAGTTTAATAAGGGATAAAAGGAACAGTAAAGAGCGCTGGATGTTTGGCAAATTGCCAGTAGCATGTCAGTTAGCTATAACAAGTTCCCTTATATACTTTTTTGTTGCACTGATCAAATACATAGTCATGAAGATTATACATACTCAAACATTCCTTTGAGTTCATTTACATGTTCTGGGAATTCTTTAGTTTGACCCCTGAGCTGTCATGCAATAGCGTAGATTTGATTTTTGGGAGTCGTGTATGTAATTTCCTCACAATGTGTATGCCATTTCCTCAGAACAACAAATGGGAAATTATTGATAGCCACAGGGTCAGTGACAGAAGTCCTTTCCACATCCTTTCTTTCTATGTTATCTGTGTGGTTCCTTAAATGTTATCTAATCATACAGTTTTAGCTATTTCCACAAACTTATCTAAGTTATTCTCACTATCGTCAGTTAGTTACAAAAATAAAAGCATTCTGCAGAAGTTAGAATTACATAGTCTTTATTTTAATATTTTGCGAAAGCCTAAACTACAATATATGTTTATCACACTAATACATATATATGCTACACATGGCCAAGGCATTGGCCACAAAAGCTGACAAATTATACTATATCAAAAACAGTTAAAACAGTTAAACAGTTAAAAAGTGATTACAAACTGTACTACATCTCAATTGTGATTAATAATAATTTGCAAAAGCTAATACATAATAGGAAAAGCCAACAACTACATAGTTATTTATAACAATTTTCCCCCTTTGATTTTTCTTACTGTATTTGGCTTGTGCTACAGCTACAGCTTAAAACCTCTGTATTTGTGGCAAACTGATACCTTTCATAGATCATAAGTGCCTTTTTAAGGTTTTTATTACTGTTTGTGTTCTTTAATATCATGACTCTGCGTTTCTCTCAAGGTTGCTGACTTGGGATTGGTGGGAATTATTATTACCTGCATGTTTTGAACCACAGGAGTAATTAAGCTGTCGCTCTATTTGGAACAGCGAGAAGAATGACACACACTCTCTTGTGAGTTGAACAGAAGAGCTTCTAAGGTTTATTACCTCAGATCTTCTTTTATAGACCGATACACGAAAGTACAGAAAGGTAAAACTCGTATTGGCTAGTAAACTAACACATTACCATCATTGGTCAGTGGGGTACACCACCCCTAGACCTTCTCTTGCAAGAAAACAAGAAACTGACAAACAGCACCTGCAAGGCTGTCTTCTATCTCTGAGGATTGTTTTAATTCCTCCTTATGATTTCTCAGGCCACTTTCTCAGGCGAGGATGAGAAAATTATGTGGCCTGCTTTTCCACAAGCACCGTGCTCCCTGCTTTTACTCATATTTAGCATCCATATTAAGTGGATAAGACATGAAATCAAAAATGGAAGAAAAATTAAACTTGTTATTCCACATAGCATTATAAATCCCACCTTCTTCCACCAGGATATTAAAAAAAATATTCCCACCATCTTTTATTAATTACATATACTCACTTTTGGACTGGTACATGGGCTATTTTCCGGATGTTTTTGCCTATATCCAAAACTGCATCTCCATTATCATCAATTTGTAGACAACAATCAGATGTGTTAAATTTTCCACAAACACCTCTTTCTTCTGCTAATAAATAGTCTAGCACCAACCAATTTTGATACACCGTAGCTATTGAGAGACCACCAACTTATTCAACAGCCTTCACAGAAGTAAATGTGAACACCGTTTATTTCTATCTTTAGCACACCTTTATAGGGTTTTACGGGGTCCGCGGGCAGAGCAAGTTACTATTGGCTAATGCACATAGGTTTACATTTTTTCTCCTACACACAAGGATATTGTTTTGCTTTACTCTCTCTTCTGCAGGACGGTTTCAAGGACTTTAGCCTTTAATATCACGACTTATTTCAAAGGCTGGTTTGTGCAGACAGGCCTTTACTAATATATAAAATATATCAACAATTCCCCCTTTCTCTTTTTGCACAAACCAGGCTTTGGATGTGACTCATTCTATACTTTTATGAAGACAAGATAACATACAATTTAAACTGTCATCCCAATTAACACTATAAGTAAAGTCCGTCCTCCTTCTAGCACAAGAGACCTCAACCATCCAGTGATGCCCCAGCAACAGCACTCTTGCAACATAGCCAATAGATTCAGTCGAGTCTCGTTACTAACTAAACCTTTAAATGCTTGAGGATCCCATGCAGGGACTCCTATGAGACAGGTGCAAAAAGGATCTCTAGGTGTGGCTAGGCTCAAACACATTGACCTTTGGCCAGTTCAATGTGCCAGAGTGACCCATACGTTTTGTCACTTTTGGATGTTAGTTAGCAGACAGTTGGTCGGGACTATACACAGCACAATTACTATAAGCAGTTTGTTCCATGTAAATGACACCATATTTGCAAACTCACAGCTAAAACTTTAATATTAAATGAACTTTCAAAGATGCTTACACTACCTCTTGAAGGGGGAATACTTATACATTATACTAACATAAAAATTACTACACAGGCTAAACACTTTATCTTAAACTATTATCTAACTACTTTTAACACACGTGCTCTGGTATATATGTTGTCTAAGCGTGAAAGCAATTTGCTGAAAGGGTAAACACACAACTACAATTTGCTTTATATACAGTTCGATGGAGTCTCTACACTTTTCTTAGATCTTCTACAGAATTTCCCTCACAAACAGACTATGATTTAACACGATTCAGTCCTGGAACGTTCATTGCTCCCCTGATGTCAGCTGGCAGCTGATCCGTGACTAAGGGCTTTGATGTTCAAGTTGTTCTTCAGATCCTTCTAAATCTTAAAACAGAAGATAACTGAAAAATTGGTAGAGACACAACATCATAATAACAACATA
Source organism: Pseudopodoces humilis (assembly GCF_049639895.1). Classification (NCBI taxonomy): domain Eukaryota; kingdom Metazoa; phylum Chordata; class Aves; order Passeriformes; family Paridae; genus Pseudopodoces; species Pseudopodoces humilis. The sequence goes on along the minus strand of NC_142211.1, from coordinate 8,415,819 downwards.
AAATTTCTGTTGGTAAACTGTCTGTGTAGTGTTCAGACACAACTGTGTCCTGACAGGTCCACTTCTGATCCATGTCTGGAGTACCAAGGCTGTGTGATGACTTCTCTGTTCACTGGATCTCGTGTGTTCAGAGGCACACAGTCTGGTTAGATGGACAGGTGACCTTTTTGAACCTGCCAACAAAACACAGACACTTCTCCCCTTGAAGTTAATGAATTACACTAATCAAATGCTTTTAGAGCATCAATTTCCCCCGATTTTTGTTTTTTTTTTTTTTTTAAATAAAAATGAGATGTACTTCTGTTATAAACCTCAACATCAACACAAAACCATATACACAATGAATAAGAACATATAACAGTTAAGAATAAATCAAATTATAAACATTATTAATAACATATGCAGTATAAAACTACTATTAATTACTAAAACACTGCACCAGCATCCCATAGTTAACAAACAAACAGAAACAAAAAATCACCAGTGAAGGATTGGATAACCACCTCTGGAAATGATTCTCCAAGCCCACTTCAAAACTGATCCAGCTGTCATATTAATAGGGTCAAATTGCTTAGTCAAAACGTGACTCAAATACTGATTTGGTACAGAAAACATCTGGATCTGTTGGCAAACATTCCATCCAGGTAAAGTCAAGGCTTGGCCAGGGCTTAGGCTTTAAACTAGAAAGATGCCTCTTAACTCATTTCTAAAACAAGGTTCTCAATAGTAGCAGCTATGAGATGCTTACAGCACAGCAAACTGTTAAAATGCATTTGTACAAAGCAAATGATCAGAAGCCTTAGGTACCAGACCAATTAAACCATGCAGCAGTTGGTTTAATCTGAAGCCTCTCCCATGGCAGCTGACCCTCAGCAATGATACATCTTAAAATTCTGGAAACACTGAAAAATAACGAAGCTATAACAAACAAAACTGCAGAGATTGCAACAGACAATAGAACTCCCGATGAAGTCAAGGGTGTCACAGACTGCATTCACTTCTGTCCACAAGCAGGTGTTCATCACTGTTCTGTCACAGCTGTTTCAGTTGTAGATATGTTCCTCTCTCTAGGAAAATAACTATACTTTGCAGTTTAGACAAGTGTCTCCAATAAAACATAAAACATTTTAAATTAAACAATATTTAGACCCAACAATAATTATTTATGACAATAGGAAATAACAAACTTAACCTTAAAGGAATATCTAAGTTAGAAAACTTAACTTAAAAACATTCAAGCCTAAACATAATAAAACTTGACTATTCTTAACTCTATTAACACTTAATCTATACTAAATAAAAACATAACTTAATCTTATTCTGTTACTACAAAAAGCAGCTAAAAGTTTGATATATACCTTTTAAACACAATATAACAATAACATGGATTCACTATAAAGATTATAAAAATGTAACAAATGCATCACAATTCTATGTCATCTAGCTTTGAGAATAACCCACAATAACTGCAAATGTTACTAAAAATACTTATTCATAATAGGAATTTGCCAAGTATATGCTTAAATTGGTTAGGACTTTAAAGTGCAGTTTTTCTAGAGAAAAACCACAACAACACAGGATTTGGCAAGTTGCCATTCAGCTTTTGTAGCACTTTTCAGGATCATCAAGTCCAATTCCTAAACTGAAATCCAAAATCCAAATTGGTATATATGCAGTTATATGTGTTTTATATAACAAAAGGACTCACATTGAAATTACCTTATTAAAATTATGGAAAAAACAATCAAATAGGTAATATATGCTCTAACTTAACTTTGTCTTGTACAGTAAAGTTCTCTTAACTAGTTATTTTTTAAACCACAAATCTCTTCTGTAGATAACATTAATTGGAAGGTTTTCCTAGTAGCTGTAAATCATACTATATTTTTTAACCTTAGGTTTTAAAACTAATTATTGAAAGGTAACTTCTGTTAATATTCACCTTAAACATTTTTTTTTAACTTTCAAAGAATCACAATAATTTTTCTAGTAAAACTCTAAAAACTGCAACTGCATAAACTCATAATTACTTAAAACCCAAAATTAACTCTAAAAGGGTATATAAAAACATTTTAAAAAACCAATGAATCATGACTTTTTAACCACCTGGGTACTATCCTGGTGCTTTTTCTTAGAGAGGGAGTGGGGTGTGTACTGCCCACCCTGCTGCTGCTCTCTGCTGCTGTTATCTTTCTTCACATTCTCCACATACTCTCGCAGAGAGGAAAAACGGAGAGAAAGAAAAAAAAAAAACACACAAAGTTAACTTTAACAGATGCAGTTTTTTCTCTCAATTTATCTCTCGTTGTTCGCAGATAGAGGAAAAAAGGCACGATTTTACAAAAGCAGGCGATGTTACACGAAAAGTCTCTCATGGCCAGGTGCTAACAACGGTGACCATTGCAACTTATCAACTTTTAATTACAGTGATGAATTTCGAACTAGATACCATATAGTTTGCAATTTTTTGGCTATTTTGTCTCTCTTTGAAGCTGTCTGAGCCACCTGTTTCTGCTCAACTGCTTCTGTAATTGTTCAGTGTAGCCTTGCAACTTTTCTTGCACTGCTTCTACCCCAAGGGTGCCTTTGCTCTCTGTGCACACCTCAGTGCTCCCCCATGTCCCCCTGGTTTGGGTGGAAACCAATCTAAATTTGGCTTCTTTTCTTCCACAGTAGTAAAGCTGGAACTTAAATAAGATTGTAGTGCTAAAAGTGACTCCAAAAGTGAAGCAAATAGTTCTGGATGTGTCACATCCTGCCATAACTGAACAGATTCTGTTCGTTGTTTCAGCATTCACTGTGGAACTTCTTTCTCAGTATTTTCTTCTCTTTGACTCTTCCTCCCTCTCTCCAAGGGCAGCATAGATAGGAGTGCTTGCCCAGCAGTGGGAGGTAAAGGCCTCTGCCACAGTGACGCAGGTAGAATTACGGGGCTCACAGCCTCAGCATATCTCGCTTTTCTGGTTTTTTAGGTATTAATTACAATCTGCCAAGTTCGACCGAGAGACAGAGTGTCCTTGCTCTTTTCTGTGATTGCCGTTTCCCATATCAGAGCCGTTATTTCCGTCCGTTCCTTCACCTCTACTACGCCCCCGCCTCTCGGACTCCCCCAGCGACTCGCCCCCCTTTATTCGCTGCCCGCTTATCTGGTACCGATCCAAGGCAGCATCTATCTGCGCTCAGATACGCTCCACCAACCTTGGTCCAAGTCTTCGTCCCACCATGCGTGGACCCACCGAAGCCCCCTGCCCGCAGGTTGTCCCGTTCAAAGCGCCAGATATTGAGAGACTGCCACCTATTCACCACCCTTCACAGAAGTAAACGTGAACGCCGTTTATTTCTATTAACACACCTTTTATAGGGTTCTACAGGGTCCACAGGCTAAGCAAATTACTATTGGCTAATATACACAGGTTTACATTCTTTCTCTTATACACAAGGATATTGTTTTGCTTTACTCTCTCTTCTGCAGGAAGGTTTCAAGGACTTTAGCCTTTAATATCACGACTTATTTCAAAGACTGGCTTGTGCAGACAGGCCTTTACTAATATATAAAATATATCAACAGGCAGACATCAACTGCAATACATTGCAATACACAGAAAGCAAATGAGTGAGAGCGCCACTGTCAACCTCTCTGTATTGTGAAACATCAACTCTCAGGATACATCATGTACTATACATGTCACATCTGACATAGAGACTGAGCGAGGGCACCAGTGTCAATCCATATATTAAATATTAGTAAAGCTTATTTTCTTTCTTAGTTTTTTTTAGAATAAAAGTAAATATAAGTAGAAATCTTAATATTTTTTCCAGCACTCCAATGGCTCATCTTGCACATCTCCTGGGGTGCGTATATCCCACTTTGGAGATAACTGCTTTAGAGAACCCATTGTAGGTTACTTAAGACGGTTGATTAAATCAACTTTGAGATCTTTTTTAAGCTCTAAATTGAAATGATTATACAGTAATTTTATTCCAAGTGTTTCTTTATCCTGGAGTTAAATCTTGAAATAAAATATTTTCTGAGGATAAATCTTGATGGTGCATTTGCACACTGGTTTTGAGAAACATACATGAGAGAGACCTCTTGTGATAGTATTTCCTGCCTGAGCGTCATCATGGGAGTAGTAGGAATACAAACATTAGCTTGAAATATAAATTTAAAAATCAGAAATGAATGTAACTAATGTAGAGCTAACAGATTTTTTTTAATAGCAAATGTTCTAACCTGCCTATTTTGAGGGATTCTTACTTTCACTAAAGGCATTTTATTATGCCCTTTCAGAATCAGGCCAAAAGAGAAGCAAAGTAATTGGTAAGAACGCTGATGAAAAAAATTACCATTGAAAATTTCTGGTTTTGTTGAAATATTTTCTTCTGGAAAAACTAAATAAAATGTTTTGGGGTTACTGTTATTAAATTATATCTCTCCATGTCCTAGTATTGTTTCATGGAAGTTGAAGGTTGGATTTCTTTTCTCATGTATGAATGGGTCTCTGATGCAATGTAGTCTCCTGTCTAATCAAGTTCTGAGATACATCATAGGAGTTGCATGGTTGCAAGTGCATATGCACTGAGAAACAAACCTCTTGAATAAAGGACAAAATAACTGGATTACAAGACTTAAGAAAACATGGTGCAAGATTGAAACATGGCAATATCACATATTGAAAATAGATTTTTTAAATTAAAAAAACAAATTGATTTTGGATAGATTATTTTACGTTTGTGTTCCAGAGAACAGATGTTCTTATTTCTCATAGAGACAAGAATCAGGGACAGACTTAAATGGAAGGAAAAAAAATCAACACATCTTCAAGATGATAAAAAAATTATAATTGAGCATGCTAACCAGCATACTTAAGAACTTAGGTTATAATATCATAGCCACTAACACCAAGAAAATAAATCTTTTTAATCTAGAAAAAATCGATGAAATATAAATCCAGTGTTAGGTTCTTTGTGCAGATGTGTTCTTGTTTAGGTTAAGCAAAAAGCTAAGAGTCACTGTTTTTCATTTTTCAAAATTACGTGTCCACTTCAGACATCCATTCTCTCAGTTTGGGCAATAGAGATAAAATCAACATTCGTGGCTAGTGTAGATAAAATGTGGCTGAGTAGTGAAGTGCAAGATTCTTTTTACCGGGATGATGAATAATTTAAGCAATGTTATTGATTCCCCTGTGAAGAAAACTGGCAGATTCCAGTCTAGACCAATGAAGAAAAAAGATAATGTATTTGTTTATTTTAAGAAGTGATTTTAGTTGCAATAATTGCTGTTATTTTTAACAGTACTTTGGTAATGCATAGGAGCAGAACTTGATGGTAAGCCTGCACTTTTTACACTTCTAAAACCACATCTATTTTTCCATGCAGATAAGCTACTGCAGACCTCAATTTATGCCTTCATTTTAAGTTTGCATCCCTCTGTTGAGGATATTTGATTTTCCCTGCATTAGACTTTGTCACAAAGAGAAGAGTTCCTAGACTGAATTGCTCTGGCTATTAAATGTGGCCATTTTAACTCATTGAAAAATGCTTCTTCACATAAATTGCAAAAAGGCCCAACATAATTTCTCTTCTTATTCCTGCCTGGTGGACAAAAGGAAGGTGGTGGATGTAGTTTTCTGGATTTTGTTAAGGCTTTTGATACTGTCCTTCATAGCGTCTTTCTGGACAAGTTGTCCAACTGCGAGATGAGCCCGTACATGGTGCACTGGATGAAGAACTGGCTGAAGGGCAGAGTTCAAAGGATTTTAGTGAATGGGGCTACATCTGTCTGGTGACTGGTTGCTGCATTAATATTATAGAAATTTGACAGAAAATAAACCCCCTTGCATTCCATCTGGTCTTCAGAGATCAGAGGGGCTGGGTGCAGCTAGGCTTAATTTATGATTAGAAACAATTAAGCATTGTAAGTCTGGTCACATTCAATAAGAACTTTCATAACCACAGTGTCACAAATAATGCAGTTTACCAATTCATAAAATCATGGAATCATAGAATGACTTGGGTTACTGTCTCGATTTAAAACAGTTTTAAGGGGTGGATACTCTAAAATAACTTACCTCTGTAAGACCCCAATCAACTCACTCAATGAGACTTTTAAAAGGGCTTACAATGGTTCATGTACTCTGAGTTGGACACATGGGATAAATACAGACAAGATATTCTCAAGAGGTCAAAACAACACAGAAGACTTTACTAGCACTTTAGAAAATCAGAGAATTTTGGCAAAAGGCTTAGTACAACATTCAATCAACATAAAACACTTCTCAAAGCATTAACTTGGCCCATTCAACTTAGCAAACTTGAGGCCAGCTCACTGTTAAGTTACTCAAAATATTCCAAGAAGAGGGAATTAGAAGAAGGAGAGGAAAACAGAAAAAATAGAAAAGCACACATATATCTACCAACTCCTGGCTTCCAAGTGTTCAGACAGAACTTCCAAGAGTAAGGTAGGGTTAGGACAATGTGCTTGCCTTGTGTTTGGCCTTAAATACCCCCTGGCCTTCCTTGGCCCTTGTCCCAGGTGGGACTTTCAGTCATTTGGCCACTTGAGCTGGGTTAGGGGAGCACTGCCTCTGGTGTGCCATGATTGGCACCACTGCCAGGCTGGGATACTGGCTCTAGAGGGAAGGGGTGTGCAGAGCAGGGCACTGCCTCGCCAGGGCAAGGCCCAACCTGCCCCTTCCCCCACACACATCCCAAAATGTCTGGAGACATCAATCTTTCCAGTTTTTCACAATCTTCCCTTAGTTTCAACCAATCCCTTTCCACCAATAAGGAGGAACAAAATCTGAGTAGATATGAGTGAAAAAACAATTTACTAACAAGCAAAACAGCAACAGGCAAAGAACAACACTGAATAATCACTAGATAAAAAATTGCTAAATCTCACGGACTCCCCAAGAACAAAGAGACACCCAAAATGGCGGAATACCCCTCCCTTCCAAGTTGGAGCTCCACAGACATGGCTCAAAAGACAAAGGAAAAATGGCCTCAGGCCTCCCTCCCCTCATCTCTTCGGCTTCATCAAAAAAGGCAGCTGGCACACGCCAGTGGCTGGTACTCAGTCAATGGCTAGAACTTTTGGATAGACTTTCTCCTTTCTCGTGTCAGGAGATGGCAGTGTAGGCAAGGCCAGGTAAAGTGGCTAGGCAGACTTGGTGCCATCTCTCCTCGGCTGGGCACTGCTGGTGAGGCTGCTCTGTTTCTTTCCAGCCCAGTGTTGTGACTGCAGGCAAGCACTTGGGGAATTTGCCTTGAGGCAGTCCAACATGCAAGAGAGGAACAAAAGAGAAGGGGGAAAAAAATGGAGTGTTTGCCTTCAGTGAAGACCACAAAAAAAGTAGGGGCCTGGGTCCAGTGCTCTGACCTTTTAATAGGACCACAGCAATCCCCACCTGCCCCATGGTTCTGGTTCTGGCCATGCTGCTAGGCCTTAAAGAGACAGTAACAATTTTTGGGCACAGATAGATATGGAATACAGCAACATTTTGTGCTACCCATGACAATTAGAAGGGACCTTAAAGATCATCTAGTTCCAATTCCTCTGCCATGGGCAGGGATGCCACCCATCTGATCAGGTTGCTTAAACTCCATCCAACCTGGCCTTGAACACTTCCAGGGTTGGGGCATCCACAACCTCTCTGGGAAACCTGTTCCAGTGTCTCACTACACTCTGAGTAAAGAATTTCTTCCTAACATTTAATTTAAATCTCTCATATTTTAGTTTAAAACCATTTCTCCTTTGTCTTATCACTGTTTGTGTAAAAAGTTCCTCTCCCTCTTTTTTTTTAATAAGTCCCCTTTCAGTACTGGAAGGCCACAATGAGGTCTCCCCAGAGCCTTCTCCAGACTGAACAGCCCCAGTTCTCTCAGCCTGTCTTCCTAGGAGAGGTGCTCCAGCCCTCTCATCATCTTCATGGCCTCCTCTGAACCTGCTCAAACAGGTCCAGGTCTTTCTTGTGCTGAGAACCCCACAGCTGGATGCAGTATTCCAGCTGGGGTCTCATGAGGGCAGAGTAGAGGGGAAGAATCCCCTCCCTAGACCTGCTGGCCACAACTCTTGATGTAGCCCAGGATGCAGTTGGCCATCTGGGCTGCAAGCACACACTGTTGTCTGATCAGCTTTTTGTCCACCAGAACCCTCAAGTCCTTCTCTGCAGGGCTGCTCTCAATGACTTCTTCTCCCAGTCTGTGCTCATGTCTGGGATTGCCCTAACCCAGGTGAGGCACCTTGCACTTAGACTTGTTGAACCTGATTAAGTTCTTGTGGCCCACTTCTCAAGTTTGTCCAGGTCCCCCTGGATGGCATTCTTTCCTTCTGTTGTGTCAGCTGTACCTCTTAGCTTCGTATCATCTGCAAACTTGCTGAGGGTGCCCTCAATCTCACTGTCTATGTAATTGATAAAGATATTAAAAAGCTCCAGTGTGGGAAGAGATGGGATGGAGTTGAGCTGTGGGCTGTGGGATGCACCTGCAGAAGCACATGGTAGCACAGAGAAGCTTGTCTCTGCCTGACCTTGGGGGGAGGAGGTATCACGTGACAGACCCCTATGGGACAGGAGCCTGACAGAAGTTGACAGATGGGTGAACAGCGTGTGATCACCCCGTATAAGGACATTAAGAAAGCATGTTGCCAATGCGGCAACATCGGGTAGGTCATGTAGTGAGAATTACCATGTAAGGAAATACTGTACCTTGAAAAAGTGTTTTAAACCAGCTCATTTCTTTGAATAAATGATTCAGATTTCCTGTCAGTCTGAGTCCGTGTCTCAGTCACTCACACTCCAGTGCAAAGACAGAGCCCTGAGAGAAAACACTTGTCACTGGCCTCCACCTGGACATAGAGCCATTGACCACAAGTCTCTGGCTGCATCCATCTAGCTTTCAAATCCATGTCTCTCCAGTTTGGAGATAAGGATGTCGTGTGGGACTGTATTAAAGGCCTTACAGAAGTCTAGGTAGATGACAACAGTTGGTCTTCCCTTGTCAACATTTTGCAGTCATTCTATCATAGAAGGCCACCAGACTGGTCAGGCACAATTTGTTCTTAGTAAAGCTGTGCTGGCTGCCTCAGGTCACCTCCTTGTCTTGTATATGCCTTAACATTGCTTTTATGAGGGTCTGTTCCATGATCTTCCCAGGCACAGAGGTGAAGCTCGCCAGTCTCTAGTTCCCTGGCTTTTCCTTTATACCCTTTTTAAAAATAAGACTGATGTTTACATGTTTCCAGTCACTGGGGACTTTGCCTGACCATCATGACTTCAAATATGATGGAGAGTGGCTTGGCAACAATATCATCCAGTTCCCTCAGGACCCTTGGATGTATCTCATCAGGCCCTCTAGAAAAGTGGTCCTGAACCATCTCTTCCCTTACAGTGAGAGGGACTTTGCTCCTTCAGCCCCCACCTGGAGGTTCAGGGACTTGAGAGAAGCAGGAAGCCTGGCTGCCAGTGAAGAATGAGGAGAACTCATTGACTACTTCAACTTTCTCCATATCTGTTGTCACCAGTTCTCCCTTCTTGTTTATAAGAGGGAGTACACTGTTCTTGGCCTTTCTGACATATGTACTTATAGAATCCCTTCTTGTTATTCTTCACATCCCTTGCCAAGCCCCTTATTCAGCACTATACTTCTGGTTATGTTCAATACGAACTTTCACAACCATATATTCTGTCACTGTTGACCTAGTGTGAGAGAGACGAGACACACTCTAGTTCATGTGTCGCCCTGAAAACTCAGCTTCTGAGCTTGCTAACATAGTTTTCTAAGGACTTTCCCAGGACAGTAACTATAAACATAGATAGGTGTACATTCTTTCTGTTATACGTCTTCTGATGGGCATTTCTCATGGCCAGTGCAGTGAGAAAGTGTTATCCTGACCATCCAATCCCTGGCCATGGTAAGAAGCCTATAAATCCTGGGAGGAAAAATAAATGCTGCTTTTTTCTTTACCACACCTCAACCTGTGTCCGCGTGATCTATTGATCTTCAGCGGTAACATTCATGCAGCGAAAAAAGGTATCGGTTTATTCACACAACCCATTATATAGAGTTTTACAAATATATTATTCCTACTTCTAATTGGTAAGTAACAAGCTGTTACCTGTAATGATTGGTCAGTTTACCTGAGATGCCTACGTGCTGGCAAGTGTCTGTTTTTAGCTATTGTTTTCAATTTTTCTCTTCAGTGGTTCAGAATAGTTTATACAGGTGAAAGTAACAGTCCTAATCTTAGAATTCTTTCTCAGGGAAACAAGCAGTTTTTCACTGTTACAGGATTCCGTTCTCAGGAAGGGCTGGTAGCTTTCTCACAGCTATGTCTGATTGAGTCAAAGTCCAGTCTGTGAAGCTTTACAGGCCTGCTGTTCAGCCACCACAATATTCATGAATAGTGTAGTTTATTGAAGTAACAGGTTATAAATTTGTGTTAGATTGCTTGTCATAAATGCACTAGATTTCCAAAATATAAATGTATAGCACTATGTACAACAGTTCCTGGGTATGCTTTGATGCAGTTGGAGGCACAAATCTTCCCAAAAAGGCATCATTGCTTTGGGGAGGAGAGAGGAGTAAGCCTGTCAAATTGTCTGCAAAGTGGTCATATTCCTATACTTTGCCATGGAGGATTTCAAATGCCAAATTTATACTTTTGGGATAAGTGGAAATAAGACTGTTCTCAAATATTCTGTTGCTGCCATCGTAAATGGTGGGAGGCAGACAATTTATATGTAAATGAGGGATATTGAGAGTCTCAATTATAAAGCAGAACAGAATTGTGACACATTAGTATCACTCCCTCTTCCACACGGCTGAGGTAGCAATAAGGGTCATGTGAACTCCACCTAACAATCTATCACCCCCACCAGCATGCTATCATGCCCTTGCTAATCCCTTCCTCACATCTCATGGCATATGTCATGGCTTTAGGCCTCATTCCTACACCAGTCACCAGCAGTATTTCTCAGGGCACAATTCTAGAGCCAGTCCTGTTCAATGTATTTATCATTGATATGGATGCAGGAGTTGAATGCAACATTAGCAAGTGTGCTGCTGATATTAAATTGGGAGGTGCTGCTGACTCTTTTGAGGAACAAGAGACCTTGCAGAGGGATCAAGATAGATTGGAGCATTGGGCAATCATCAGTGGCAAGAAATTTAACAAGAACAAATGCCAGATTCTGCACGTGAATAACATTAGGCACAAGTATAAATGGGACAAGACTGGCTGGAGAGCAGCCCTGCAGAAAGCAATCTGGGGGTGCTGGTTGACAGAAGGCTCAATTGGAGTCAGCAGTGAGACCTGGCATCTAAGAGAGCAAACTGTGTTCTAGGGTGCATCAAACACAGCATAACCAACTGGTCAAAAGGGATGATTATCCTGCTGTATTTAGTATTGGTGCAGCCTCATCTTGAATATTGTGTGTACTTCTTTGCCCCACAATTAAGAAAGGATGTGAAAGTCCTTGAAGTGCTGCCAGAGGAGCGCAACAAAGCTGGTGAAAGAGCTGTAAAGAATGTCCTATGAGGAGTGGTTGAGGACTCCAGGTTTATCTAGTTGGGAGGGAAGGAGGCTGAGGTGTGACCTCATTGCTCTCTACAGTTTCCAGAGGAGGGGAAGTGGAGAGGGAGGTGCTGATCTCATCTCTCTGGTATCCAGTTGATGCCATTTTGTTTTTGCCTTTTGTCCTGGTTTAGGGCAAAATTTGGGAGAAAACCTCCAGTGGGGCTCCCCCTGGGAAGCAAACCCACGTGGCCCTTTTTTTCCCACCCCCCAACCGGTTCGGGAAGAGATTTCTCTGAGAGAAGTGGAAAAAAACTGTTTATTTCACAGGCACAGCACTACCCAGCACAAAAATGAACGATATCAAATTACAAAACCTCTTGCCCTTCAGAAGAGGTGACAAACTTCAGAGGGTCTCTTTCCTGTGGGTGTTCGCTCTGTTATCAGTCCCTCTGGCGCTGGAAAATGCCGCTGCCCAGGCTGGGCTCCCGGTAGTCCACGGGTGCAAGCTCCCGGTGCTCCCCCGAGTCCCCAGTCCAGAGCAGGTTCGATTCGTTTCAAAAAAGGGAAAGAAAACAGTCCAGGAAGACCTCTCTGCTCCGGCTAGTTGGAAAGCCAAGGCGATCTGTGTCTTGTTGTCTGTCTGTGCTGTAGTCAAAACTCCCGATGCGGGGGGAGCAAGTACAGTCTCTGATAACAGACTCGGTGCTTCTTTTCCACTCACTTTTACTCTGAGATGGAATTTTAAGAATACAAAACCTGTGTCTGGGTTAGGTGGACGAATGGGGATACAATTTAACATCATAATCAACCCAGGACACCTTTTTTCTTTTATTTGCTCTTTGTATTCTTTGCACATATATTTGTAGCTCTGTAGCCTATTGTATTAGTGGCTAGTTTTCCCAGTAATTTTTCATGGCCTTTTCCTAGGCAGAAAGACAAAACAAATTCTAGAGCTCCAAGCCCTGGGGGGTACAAGGCCCCAATGCTATCTTGGTTCTTCTTGGGAACCAAGGTTGAAAACAACTCTTTGAAACACATTTCATGAAAAAAGTACAGCTAATGTTGAGGGAGGACTCCAGAGAAGGGGCTTGACCTGGGGGAGAATTGCATCACCATTTTCCCTCCTAATTGGTGCTTTTTATCAATTATGCTAAATTCCCAAAACCTATAAATATGTACTCATCCCTGGGGGGGGGAGAATTTGTGGACATCTTTCCATAACTGCCCTGAAGGCCTTCAAATAAAGATCCACTTTTATATTACTTCCTTACTAAAATTATCTCGACTTTCATTTCCAGGTTGGGAAAAAGGCAACACAGTGATAGGACACATGAAAATGGGTCAAAGCTCTGTCAGGAGACATTCTGACTTGACACTAAGAAGCATTTCTTTCTTGAGAGCATTGTCAAACACTGGAAGAGGCCTCCTAGAAAGGTGGTTGATGCCCCAGGCTTGTCACTGTTTCAGAGGTGTTTGGACAATGTCCTTGGTAGTATGCTTTAAGTTTTGGTCAGCCCTGAAGTGGTCAGGCAGGTGGATTAATGATCATTGTAAGTCCCTTCCAACTGAGCTATTCTACTCTATTTGATCAATCTATTATCTTAGTAAAGTAAAAAATATTACCCGAAACATGTTCACCTAAGACTGAAATGTAGTAGCCTAAATTAAGGATGGCAAATATGTTCCAATTAGATTACATAGTCTTTGTAAAGTTTATTTCAGCATCAAGCAGAGAAGTAATTTCAAATTATAGATGCTCCAGTTTAGAAGGTAAAATATGTTTTGTAAAGGTATTGCACCTGGATGCATCCTGTATCAAAGCTGAATTTACAAATTCATGTTTTAAAGGCACTGGTTTAGGTATTCTGATGGTTCTTGTTTTGGATTAAATCTAATAACTTCTTAAATAAGTTAATAATTTCATTGTTACATTATTATGAGTTTTGTAACTTTCACAAATACCAGCAGTTAAAATTAAAATAAAAAAAAATTGAAATTGAAACTGTGATATACCAAAAGCAACATTTGACTACCTCATTTATGAATTTTAAAACACAATCAAAACAATCTTTCAAATAAGGCAGCATTTTTATGGTAGTTAATAGAAAGATATTGCAACATAATGGCAATAAAAATGCCAGTAAATGTGCTGTGTGTCAGAAGAATTGTTTGAAATTAGAAATATGTTTTAATATGTTTTATGAACATTTGAAATGTAAATTATAAATAAAAAAATAAAGATAATCACATCTTTGTACTAAACAAAACATATAAGGAATGAAATGTGTCAAAATCTCTTACTAGATAATTAACATTCGTTTGGGTTTTTTTGTTTCTCAATCAACATAAGACCCAATTTTCTTTTTATATGTAACTAGTAAAAAAAAAATGAAGACTATGCATATTGTTTAGTGCTCAACTTTTAGGGATCCATGCAAAATGTCCATTTTTGCATTAAGCTTTTATTCATTTCTTGCTTTTCTCAAAGACCTAGTCATTCATTTTGGGTCAGATTTATGCCATTGATTTTTACAAAGAATTCACCACTGACTTGAACAGGAGGTTCTGCTCAAAAGTCAATTGCACAATCTGGATGACTGTGAAATTCTTCAAAAAGAATCTGATTCTTCATAAAAATAGGATAAGTAGAAGTACTGATAGTGTGGCAGCTGTTCAAAAGCTGTAAAATGAAAGAAGAGTTGATAGTAAATGATACTCAGAAACTGAGTTAAAGGTGATGTTTTGGCTACTGGGACTTCTTCATGTCATGAACTGAAAAAACCTTTTTTTTTCCGGTTTTTTCTTCAATATGAGGAAGGCCTTGGCTGTATCAGACATAGGGGAACCTTCTAGTAGCTTTTGACAGAAGCCACTCTTGTAGCCTTCCCCATTACCAAAACCTTGCCATGCAAACCCAATACATTCTTAAGCAAAGCAATCAACTACATTTTAATTTGAATGTTGAGAGCTAGTGTTTGCTCAGCATCTGACAGTTGGAAGTGATGCCTTGAGAAGGCTGACCTAGAACAGAGGCTAGACAGAATTAAGAATAAAGTAGGTATTTGTTAAAAAGCCCTAAAGGATACACCTTGGGCAGCACAAGAGCCTGTCCAGGGCTACTCCGAAGATGGACCCATAATGGTCACAAAAAATGGATGACTGGTCATGAGGTTTCACACTTTTCTAAGTTTTGGTCTATTTGCACATTGGGGTTAATTGTCCAATTATAGCTTCAGATGATGAAGTTCCATCCTTCTTTTTTTCTCTCTTCAGTCCGCTGTTGTTTATGCTTTTGGGCCTGAAACTTGTAACGATTATCCTTGATATCAAGCTGGAAAAGGAATTGTTTTGTCTACCTACTCTGTGAAGAGAGTTTACTGACACGTAATATGAAGCTCAGAGCTACACACCTAGGCAGCACAGAATCTGAAAAACATGAAAGCTAAAACTTAAGGCATCAGAAGAATAGTTTCAGGAACACCAAATTAGCCTCAGTAAAAACTGAAGATCTTTTGAGGCTGCTATATTGTTTTTCTTGAACACAAGACATTCTTCTGAAACTTGATCACTTCTTACATAATGAGAGATGGAGGAAGACCAACAATAGATGCATTAGAATATGCTATTCACTTTCTTTCAACTGCTCATTGTCTGGTCTTTAGTTAGGTTATATGCATAGGGATTACACATTTCTTTTTATTAACAGATCAAACAGATTTTAAACACACACACACATCTGAGAATAAAAATATAGGATTTCAACAATCAAAGAGATTCAGAAACTGAAAATGATAGCCTGTGTCTGCAATAATTTCCCCCTGAATATACCATTATTATGGGGCTGTGCTGATAATACCCTTTTCAGAGATAACAGCAATAAGAAAATTACTGTTCAAAACATTTAATCTGGGCCTCTGTTTTAAACTATTTGATTTTTTTTCTGTTCGTATGTCATTACTCGGAATATAAACATAACATCAGTGAGAAATACCTAATTCTTCAGTCATTACTGATGCACAATGTCCCATCAATGATGAAAATTCATGCTTCAAATGTGATTCTACAGAGCGTTGAGCACATCTTATTAAGTCTTGTATGTCTCAAATTCAGTACCTCCCTGCTAAATTCAGGATTCACACCTCTTCATAATATTGTCCTGTTGTTGAGACACGCACGACACTCCAAGGTTCATGCGGCAACAGCAAACTTTAATGTTCACAACTCACATTTATAAGGTTTTCAAAAATCATGTGCTCAATCCCAATTGGCTAGAAACTTGTTACCACCTAGTTCACTGACCAATAGCTGTCTGCTTATGTGCTTGCCAAAGATTGGCTGGCATCCGTTCCCTGCAGCCAAGTCTCTCCGCCCTTCATGCCCTCCTTCCCAAAGATGTCCACTTCTTTTCTTTCACAAGTATAGGCTGATCATGTTAAGGTCAGGGTTACTTGTGTCTGTGAGGCTTTCAGGCCAGCTGTTAGCTGTCACATTGTCCTACTTTATTTGGCCTGCCTCTGCCCTCTCTTTTCTACTAATGATGTTACTCTTGGTGCCCTGGTTGACTGCTTCTCTCCTTATGTCTTTTTGTCTCCTTAGTGACATACTCAGTGGACTGTGTTACAAACCATCCACCATCCTCTTAGTCAGATCTCTGGTTAAAGTCCAGTTTTCTGCATTAAAATTAAAGCAACCCAGGTGATCTTTTTGAATGCTTGGGAGTTTATTTATTTTATGAGCTATATGCATTTAAATAACCACCATTAGTGTCCTAGTTTAGGGCAAATTAGGGAGGAAAACTCCAAATGGGGGTTTCCCCAGGGAAATGACCCCTCCCCATCAACCGGTCCGGGAAAGGAAAAAAAAATTTCCTTGGAGAGAAGTGGAAAAAGCTGTTTATTTAACAGAAATTGAATAATATTAAATAATAAAACCTCTCGCTGTTCAATGGGATGGCAAGTCTAGGAAGAAAAGTCCTTTTCATGTGGTGTAGCTCGGCTCACTCAGGTTCTTATCATTCCTTTCAGTGCTGGAAAGTGCCGAGGCCCAGGCCCCGGTGGGCCAAAGGCGTGAGCTCCCGGGGTTTGGCTGGGTGTTCAGTCCAGAGCAGGTTTGCACAGATCCAAGAAAAAAGGGAAAAAACAAAGGTCCGGAGAACTCCTCTGCCTCAGCTAGCTAAAGCTAACTAAAAGCCAGAGAGAAGCTCTGTCCCGCTGTCTGTCCGTGCTGCAGACACCACAGTCCAGGAGCGGGATGTGGGGGAGTGATGTTTTTCTTCAACACAAACTGCACGCTGCTTCTTCCCCCGCTCTCGCTCTCAGAGCCAGTGTTAAAGGTGCAGAACTTAATATATAACATAAACCAGACAATTGGGGATACCAGTATCATAAAGTCACCCCAGGACAATTAGGTAAACTTTTTTTTTTTTTTTTTTTTGCTAAATAACCATAGTTATTTTTCATCATGATATTTGTGTCTCTTCTCTATTTTCAGACTTACATTGTCTTCTGATTTCAGTAAAAATAAACTTTTCTGGGAAAAGAAAATGCTTGCTTTGGGAATACAATGCCTAACAAGGAAATTAGGCATTCTTAGTAATAATCAGTAGCAATATTAGTTTCATCCTGAAATTCTAAAAAAAGTCTGTAATTCTCAGTGGGCTTTGTACTTCAACATCAAATTTAGCTTAGGCCTCATGTAAATAAATAGAAAGCAATTAAAACAAATTTAATTTATGAGTGTGTTAGTATAGGGTTAAATGTTTCTGAAAATCATGTATAACTAGGCCAAAAGAATGCTTGGTATTCGGGATGGTTTAGCAAGCTAGAATGTTTATAATAATGATCAGTATTTGGGGTTTCTAAGATACCTATAGATAAGATTCATACATGTTCATACAAGCTCGGGCTATGCTCTAATGAAGCAATATCTATAAGGTTGTTATAGTGATTACTGCTACTGCTGAAATTGTATAAATATGTGCACTTTGAACAAAGATGATGGAGCTAGATTTGGGTTGCTAATACCCCTAGTTCCCGCGCGCTTTAATAAAAGCACCTGCATATAATCTATCTGTGATTATGTGTGTTCCCGAACGCTAACATTTTGGTGACCCAGATGGGACCCTGTGAGTGCTGCTGAGCGAGTTCGCGACCAGATCACGCTCCAGTTGGCACCGAGGGATTCTCGGGAAGCCCACTGGCCTCGACCGTCTCTACCACTCACAACATCCCTCTGGAGAGGTAAGGTGCTTTTCAGTCTGGTCTGGTAGCTGCCAATAAGATGCAGTGAAAGCTCTGCACAGTTGGGCTAGAAGAATTCCTGGTATTGCCTGGGCGTCGTCTGTCAGACAAGTGCGGAAGCGTTGAGGGTTCGTCATCAGTGGTGTATTGTAGCTGTAATATGGAGAAGCTTAAAGGGATTTTAGGTGGCAATGCCCCTATACCACATACTTCTCCTTTGGGCTGCTTATTAGCACATTGAAAAGAGGGTAATTTTGAGCAAGATTTATATAAAGTTAAGTTGATTGATTATTGTAATACATGGTGGCCAGAATATGTCCTGGATAGTGGGGAAAAGTAGCCAAAGAATGTATCTTTGCAATATAACACCATTTTACAGTTGATGTTGCTCTGTAAGCAAGAGGGAAAATGGATGAAGTCCTGTATGTTGATTTGTTTTTCTATTTGCTAGAGAAACCAGAATGGCAGACTGAATGTGGATTGATGGTGGTTAAGGCATGTGTGAGTGATAAGTGTGAGGTTTGTGTAAAAGGGCAGCATTGTTTATACCTGGTGTTGAATGAAAGTTTATGTCAGGGGAATGGTATGGATGTTGATTTACAAGTGGTTCCAACAGGACCAAAATAACCTGACCTTATTTCGCCTGCCCCTATTTCACCCAATCCTATTTCACCTAACCCTACTTCACTTAATCCTACTTCACCCTTCCCTCTTTAACCCTCCTCTCCCACCTTCACTTGATCCTTCTTCTCTGGGAGATGATCAAAATCTAACTGTGATACAAGGAAATGGGAGAAATGCGGGTGAGGAAGATAGCAGTAGCTGGGGTGATGATAATAAATCAGCTACACCCGTATCTCATCGGACTTGGTCAAAGCTCTCCCCAGTCCTGTGTAAAATGGGAAACGACTTGGGCAGACAAAAGTGGACCGTGATTGCCCCCTTGAGACAAGGAGTAGGAGCAGAGGGGCCAGTGTTTGTAAAAGTGCCTTTCTCTCCTGTGGATTTGGTAATTTGGAAACAATCAACTGGGACTTATAGGGAAAATCCTGATAAAGTGGCAAGGGTGGTAAAAATGATTATGAAAACTCAGAATCCGGATTGGGATGATATACAAGTAATAGATACTTTAATGGATTCTACTGAGAAAGAGATGGTGATTAGGACATCCAGGGAAAGAGTGAGAGAGGATATCAGAAATAGGCTGGTGACGGGGACTTTAGATGAGAATTTTCCAACCGAGGACCCAGGGTAGGATTCTAATATATATGGGGATATGCAGAAGCTGAAGAAATATCAAGAGTGGGTCCAGATAGGGGTTCAGAACGCTATGCCTAAGACTATGAATTGGACTACATTGTATGAGATAAGACAGGAAAAGAAAGAATCCCCTACTGCATTTTTGGAAAGGCTTAAGGAAGCAGCAAGAAAATATACAGATCTCCAAATAGAAACAGAAAAAGCGAAA